>NW_014569667.1:121334-122563 GCF_001313835.1 Polistes canadensis | reverse complement strand
GTTTTTAATTGATAACATGTGTAACATTTAATTTTATAAATGAAGTAGGTAGTTAAAAGCTGTCGGGTTTGGGATTTCCTTCTTCTTTTTTTATTGTCTTCATAACGGAGCCCTCAAGTGAGTGTAAAGGGTTAAATAATGTATGCTATTAAAAAAACACACAAATATTAAGGTATTCTCATTGCTATCAATGAAATTAATACGTAAGTGTGTATATGTAATGTTGAAATAATCATTATATTATAAATGATTTAAATTTTATATCAGAGTGACCACTTCTGTTAAGAGCTTAATAAGAATATTCTGAGGATTAAAAAAAAAAAAAGCTCATTTCAATTTGTATAAAGAATGTACGTGTACGTGAAGAAAATTGATGTGAACGGTATAATGTTTTTTTTTTTTTTTTTAAAAAAAGATAATTATATCAAACTTATATAAAAGATAATATAATATAAGATATATATAAAATCTAACCGATCACTTATCAAAAGACGACTTATTGAAATCTAACAGGACTCTTTGGATAAATCAGAACCTTTCTTGATCAATCAAGATGATAAACTCGAGACGTCGTTCGACAAATTATTCTTCAACGAATATAATAACATTCAATGAATTTAATATTATTATTATTATTATTATTATTATAATAAAATGGATGACTCGTTAGAAATATAATATAAATTGATAAGATAACGAGAGAATCAAATTCTAAAAAATATATCGAATAAAGGTGACCTATATAGAATATATTAAATATTTAATAATTTATGCACACAAAAATGAAATAAACGAGTTGTTCTTATAAGTTATGATTTTTCAATTTTATTTTAACAATTTTTATTTTTCCTTGACTAGGGGGACTGAATAAAAAGGGGAGGGGAACAACGAATTAAGTAAGATGAGAAATGGTCAACGCAAAAAGAAAAGGAAAGGTAAAAGAAAGATAACGAGGAGTAGGAGGTGGGGAAAGGTAAAGTAAGGGAAGAAGAAGGGGAAGAAAAAGGTGAAAGATGGAGGACCGGGCCATCTTCAGTATGGTTGTATTGGTCCTTCCTCTTGGAAGATGCTTTGGTCAATGTGAGGAGCCATAACTGGTAACGGTATCGTTCAACTATAGCGTTCATCGGCCGCACCAACGTGAGAGTACTGTTATTCCAACCATACGAGAGAGAGAGAGAGAGAGAGAGAGAGAGAGAGCTAGCTATCCTTTTCTTTTTTTTTTTTTT
>NW_014569667.1:119190-120597 GCF_001313835.1 Polistes canadensis | reverse complement strand
ATATTTATATTATTAATAAATAGGTATCTTAGGTAATGTGGACGTTCAAAAGAAATATTTTTTAGAATATATTTTTTATTTAAGCAGACATACATTTTTTTTTTATAACGCTAAACTTTAGAGATTAAGTTGCTGAAGTCCTAATAAAGGAACGAAACGTTCAACTTATCAAAATGAAGTTTTGTTTCTTTTTTTGATGTCCAAATTCCTTATGATATCTATTTATTAATAATTTTATTTTTCGAGACGAGTGAAACAACTAATTGAATTATTATTATTATTATTATTCGTTATACGCGTGTATAAAAGTTAAATGCATTATATATCGCGATTATTTTGTTAATTATAATAAAAAGGAAATATTTTTGTAAAAAATTTTCTTATAAGATATAATCCACACACACATAATCCTGTTAGAAATGATATAATAATATTGATTGTTTATACGATAAAAAAGAATTTTAATCGAATATGTTAATATTGTAAATCGTTCATTTGAATAGGAACAAAAAAAATGTATTCGCGAAGAAATAATTAATCATTGTGTGACGATTAAGTAACAGTTGTTTTATACACACAAATATAAATAATAATATGTTAGGGAAGCATGGTGGAGGGGGGAGGAGGGGGGGAGGGGGGAGGAAAGAAAAAAAGAAAAAGATATTGAATTTTATTGCAAATGATATTTATATATCGTTATTATTATTATTATTATAGCAGTATAGGATTTATGCGAAATTGCGTTACACGTGATGATTTCGTATACTATCTTCAACGGATTATTTTCATATAGGAATGAAATATTCGTAAAACGACAGATGGTTGGTATGGTGGTTGTTCTTTGTAACGTGCTACTCGAACAAGGAAGTATAAGAACATTTCAATAATAGTCTTAGCAATGACTTTTACACGCAGATGGGATTTACAATCGTAGTAGAATGGAAACTGAAAAAATTCGTTGTCCTTTTTTCATCGTTTAAACGTCATCATAATTGCATTTTATAAGTAAAGACACCTGTGAAAGTTCTTATATAACGACGATGTTGACTCGTTGACTTTTTCTGATCAAATTTCTTTTCATTTCTCGAATACTTCTTTTTTTTTTTTAACCATTCGAGCTGTATTTAATTATCATTATTAAATGACAATTTAAAGTCTCATAATGATGAATTATTAATGTTTGTAAAAAAAAAAAAAAAAAAAAACCACAAGAAATATGAAACTTAAAAAATTCGTGAAAGGTTCTTCTAGAACTTTTTTTTTCAATTTCATCTTTTTTAATTTTTAGTTCATCAATGCCATCGGCTGTAACCTTTACCATTTGTCCGTACGCGTAACCTTTATATCACATTTATTAATTCCTATAATTAATTTGTAAGAGAAAAAAAAATATAATGTCAAATTTAA
>NW_014569667.1:115760-118014 GCF_001313835.1 Polistes canadensis | reverse complement strand
CGTTAAATCATTGAGAAATATTATACGCGCAGCTTGATAACGTATATCGTGCAGTAATTCAATAAATAACTAAATGCGTGTCCTAATTTTGAAAAGAAATTCTATATAATATATGAAAAAAAAAAAAAAAATGTATATATTCGTTGATTTAAATTAACATTTTTATTTGGAAACATTATTTATTTTAAATATTACACGTTGCAAATGCAAATGACGTTTTAATTATTCTATCCATTATTGCATACCCCTTCCTTCTCTTATGGGGGGCTACGATACATTTATTTATTTATTTATTTATTACGTAACTTTTTCGTACTTTCATTCATTTATCACGAATAATGTTTTCATAATAAAGACAATACTAATCTATTTATCTTTGTCTTTCTCTCAAACCGGTTACATATTTCACGTGTTCCGTTCTTTTGATTCTCAGATTTTCATTTAACGATCACATATCGTTCAAATGCATCTTATTCCAGACCTCGAGAAAGCTCTTTTACCGGTCATGACGATGCGTGATGCAATTACACAGTCTGCTTCATTCGAAAAGGAACGCTTGATCGAACGATTGTCACTTCAAGGAGCAGGGGGTAGGAGGAGGAGGGGAGGGGGTTGGGAAAAAAAACAAGAAACACGAATTCAATGCGAACAACAATTTTACGAATGTATGTTTTATATAAACAGGTAAGAATAATCATTAATATTCATTATGTTAGTTGTTTAACGAGTCATCATTATCATCATCTTCCAAATGTCATGTGGATAAACTTTAAAATTAAAAATTACGTAAGATTTGTGTAAACAATCTTATACATAAATAACATGTGATTTAATCTTCTTCTTTATATGAATACATATTACAAAAGTTAACTGTGTGGTTTGGAGATTTGTTTTTGTCTTCTTTGATTCTTGACTCTCTCGAGAGAAACATGAAAGTTAACTTGATAGAAGTTTATTACTTGCAAATATTATAATATGTGTGTGTGTGTGTTTGTGTTTCTCTTAGATGACCAATTGATCAAATAACAACGTGAGTTATTTAATTAAAAAAAATATGTGATTTAGTATAGAAATGATAATAGATAATAATTGAAACAACATCGATACTCATCGGTGAACTAATTTCACTCACGACCTGATTCCTCCATAAATATATTGAGTTATGTATATATATATAACTGTAAATTATATCGGTAATATATATAACTGTATTCCTTCAAGAGTATTTCGAATACTGAGCACCGCTGCTCAGTTTGCTACGTTAACGTAACGTTTTGATTATGATTTCGATGTTAAGGTCACGATGGTGAACTATAATGATCGCTTGGCACGATTTATACTCATCCATTATACGCATGGCAACTCTTGCAGGTTCTTCTTCGTTGAAACGGGAAAGCATAAAGTAAAGTTATCAATAACATTTCATTGATATTATATTCCATGACTTTAAAAAAAAAAAAAGATATATATATATATTATATAAAACATAGTTTTCGTATTAGAAAAATAATAGAAAGTTAAAAGTATGCGTTGGTATTAATAAGTTAAAACTTTGTTATTATTTTCTCTTTCTTTATTATTTTTTAGAAAAATATTTCTAATACGAATTGTGATTCCATTTTGTTTGTTTGTTTTTTTTTATTTAATATTGCAATATCCTTCGTTATCGTAATCTTCGCTATTAATAGAAAAGTCAGTGAAATATTTTTCTACGATGATCGATTATAAAGCAAACTACGGAGTTATATAATTTTTTAAATTGCATAATCGCGAGTTGTGCACTCTTCATGCTCGCACGATAAAATGAAGCATTGTATTTTAATTTTTATCTACACGTATTTACGTTCTATATGTTGCGAATCGTTAAATATTAAAGTACATAACTTTGGAGTAAATCATTATTACGTGAGAATAAATATATAAAAAGGTGAACCGATTTATTTATTTTTTCTTTTCTGTTCTTTTGCACAGCATCCACACAGTCCCCACATCTGTCGAGATAAATTATGTTTCATTATATTATTATTCCCCTGAAAATATAAGAATAACGTTTTTATCTCGTTTCTTCTTTGCTCATCTTATTTTTTGGATTATCATCTTGGTTTCAATTCACAATATGTCCATCTGGTTCAATTATTTCAATTCTTTTTTTTTTTTTTTTTGTTAATAACTTCTGCTTCAAATAGGAATTCAGTTTTACGGGATAATAAATTATACGCAGTTAATATTATTTATTTCTTAGGAAATAGAACAA
>NW_014569667.1:101414-113075 GCF_001313835.1 Polistes canadensis | reverse complement strand
ATTTTATTTATTTATTTATTTATTTATTTATTTATTTATTATTATTCATTTATTTTATTAGGGAACAGATGTACCATTTATTTAAAGAAACAAAAGAAAAGTTTTGGCACAGGGGATTAACGATGTTGAGAAAAAAAAAAATATATATATATATATATATAAAAAAATAATCAAAATTGAATAAAACAATGGAGAAATATAGGAGTCGTCTCTATTTTTAATAATGATATTACATAGATGCGCGTCTATGTATAGGTGTGTGTATGTGTGTGTTTGTGTGTAAGATTCATATGTAATAAAATAATTTGATACATGATGATAAATATAAGCGAGCACTATAAAACAACAGAGACGTTTTCTCAAAGGAAACGTTATGAGGTAGGCCAGCTCTTAACATGCACATGTGCATTCATCTAACGAGCTTTAAACCAACAGTATGATCCGTCTTCGTTGTAAAATTGACAATAATTATTTAGGCTCGTCTAATTAATCCTTTACTCAATCTTGGAAGAAACTAAAAATGGTTATATCTCATCTGAAGATTAAACAAAAAAAAAAACAAAACAGTATCCTGCCAATCTAAATGGATCATGCGTTATTCTTTATAGGAATAACTTACTCGTGTTATCATCTCAGTCTCTAAATTCTGATAAATATTTTCATATTATTTAATGCTGCATATCTCTAACGTGTGATCGGATTTGATATCAGTTTGATCGAGCAGCAGTAGTTAACTCAGGCAACAGTACAGTGTGTTCGAAATAATATGATAACCTCTGTTAGAACGTTACGCTCGAATGCCACAAAAGAAGAAGACGCCCACGTCGAGTAGAATGTTGCTTCAGTCCAATAGAGCAGTTCGTTCTATTTCATAGCGTAACTCGATCGCAAATAAACACGAGAAGCCAATAACTTCGACGTTGTTTGAGGGATATGAGAAACGATTGACGTAAGTTAGATGTACCTAACGTGGTCGTGGCCTGGGTAATGGTTGCATATGTTGTTGTTGTTGTTGTGGCTGTTGATGAAGTTGTTGCTGTTGTTGTTGTTGTTGTTGATGATGGTGATATGGTCCAGCTCTGGAAGTTGGTATAGGTTGAACTCGATCGTTCGGACTGTCATCCAAATTTAATCCTGCCACCAGTTGAGCTATCTCTCGATCCTTCTTCTCCTCTTTGGGCAATACGTTACCGTTCTGCGCACTGAAACCCAAAGAAGCTAAACTACCGTGACTCCTGCTACGATGTTCCGCGCGAATGCTGTAAGAAAAGGCCCGTTCGTTCAAGTGACCTTTCCGCCGGTAGATCCCAGTACCAAATCGTGACTCGTTTTCCGTATTATCTGCCGATTTTCCCAGCTCGTTCGATGTTAAATCAGCGTGGGAGGCTGCTAATCTTCTAGAAGCACCTAAAGTCGAGCCTTCTACTTCGGAATGCCTTTTACCTCTGTTACCAGCAGTCCCGTAGGTTCCACTTGGATAAATGGCTGCTGCGACGGGAGGTGGAACCACCGGGAGCGGAGCATAAATTGGAACGATCGGTGCTGATGCCGGGATTGGCCTCAATCCTCTGGGATGATGTTGGTGAGCTTTCCTCGGTAGTGTAGCGGCTGGTACCAATAAAACAGGTGCTGGCCTCGCTAAAGTTCCAGCAACTGATCGACTACTTGGTGGTAATGGATGTGGATGATAATGCTGTTGTCTAATTGGATGCCCGAGAGTATGGTGGCCATGACCGTTAGTATACATCCCTTGATGTACTTGATGCAGTTGCTGCTGCTGTTGCATCGGATCTTCGTGCATTGTTCGGGTCTTTAATTTTTTCATTTTTTTATTAGTCTTTCTCCTAGCAGCAGAAGAAGTCGATTCCTCGACCATCAAAGGTTGAGAGGGTGGAGGTGGAGGTGGTGGTGGTGGTGGTGGCGGAGGTGGAGCAACCAATTGCCGTGGCCTGGAACCTTTACTACTTCTCAAGGTTCCTTGTTCTTGATAAACAACGTCCAATTCGTCACGACCCTTAGCCCAAACTTTGTGATTTTCGTCACCATTGTAAAGACTAAGATCGTCAGTCGATGTAGCATCCAAACGATTACCCTGTGGATTATCCAAAGTCGTACTAGATCCGCCCAATGTATGATAAAGACTATTGTTCGATGGATTGGCAATTGTCATTCCGTTGGTTGTTCCCGTTGATGGATCCAATCCCTTGGCGTAACTGCTATCGGCATAAGCATGAAAACAACATCTCACTAGGGCGTTGGCCGCCATATCACGTTTGCAAATGAATGCGTGACACTCGAGGACCTTGATACCGGTCGTTCTTCTCAATACGGCTGCGAAGAGCGGCGGATGATTGGCGCTTGGTGTCCTGGCGAAAGGCGAATCGAGAGGCAGGAATCTCGTTGTCGAGGAATCCCCGTTACCACCCTTTACGTGTCTCACAGCGGCACAATAATGTAATGCTTCTATAGGGAAGAACCTGGTGACCTTTTTGCGATGTTCATCGACGTTCTCCAATAGCAAACCGTTGCTCCATACACTCAACCAGGAATCTATCCCACGAGCACCCAACGCTCCTTGTTCTGGATACAATTCTCTCAAAGGTTCTTGAACACCCAACAAACCTTCTTTACTAGCATGAGGTACCGAACTACCAAGGTACAGTACTCTGCACCGGCAGTACGGTGTGGCTGTTTCTTGATTAGCACCCCGCATTATTTAAATATTTCTATTAATATCATCTAATTCCTAATATATATATATATTTATATGTGTGTAAAACACTTTGCAGGTAATTATACGAGAATACTCTATTCAACAAGAGTATTCAAGTTTACCACAAAGAGTTAAGATTAAACAATTGGATAATTCTGCCATTTTCTCTCTTTCAATTACTTAAGAAAATATCAGGAAAGGAACCCCTATATTTTCTCTCTTTCTATTTTGATAATACACAACAAACTTAACAAGACACTAACACCAAAGTGAATAGATTACAGATATAACAGAGTGTTGAATTGTTGCACTACACTACTAAGGAATTACGCAGGCACTTTCCAAAGACAACGACAACGACAACGACAACGATGGGATTCAGTTAGTTGCAAAATAAGAGGCGTGCTTCAGATGGTACTCGAGCAAGCAGAGAGAGTCCGCTCGGATATTTCGCAGCAGCTGTAGCCGCCGCCGTTCGCTGAGATCGGCGTCAGGCCATTATGGCCGCCTTCTTACGAGTCCCACCCCCCACCACTCAATCCTTGCCTACCTCTCTCTCTCTCTCTCTCTCTCTGTCTTTCTTTCTTTTACACGTTCTTAACCTCTCTGTCCGTCCTCGTCGATCTCATACGACGACGATTCCTCTACCTTCGACTTGCTTGCACCTTTACTATCCCTCCCAACTCCTTCCCACCAAAGTTCCCTCTCTCTCTCTCTCTCTCTCTCTTCTTTGGTATGCGGCGTTTCACAGTGGCGTAGTCTCCGCCAAAGAAAATCTCTCTCTCTCTCTCTTTCTTTCTTTCTTTCTTTCTTTCTTTCTTTCTGCACGTGTAGTAACCTCGTCGTGATCGCTAACTCGCGGCACGTATCAAGGAGTCTGTTCCTCGAGCAACAGTACACTATTAGATCGTTGCGTATACATACACATACATACATACACCCCGATGAGAAGATTATACAGGTCGATACTTCGATGATAGGAATTCGAGAGCTGCTACGGTGGACTTTGAGGAATCCAAAGGCGCGGCCGGTAGCAGAAGGCACACGTTGTACTTCCACTTGGTGGGCCACATTGAGAAAGAGAGTCCCTCGTAAGGAAAAATGGCTGCTGACCCTGTCGCGAAGAACTTTTTTTTTTTTATTAAAATACTATTCAATTTTATAAATCTATTGTTCTCTCACAATTTCGACATATATTTTGTCAATTTTTTTGTATGTTCTTCTTGTTGCACTGTTGTCATTTTGATATATACACAATAACACACACACGTACACTTGTTAAAGAAAGAAAAAGAGAGAAAGAGAGAGAGAGAGTAAAATACACGTAACAGAGTATCGAAGTTTTGTATGAATTTGTAGGCGCACGCGCGCCCTACTCTTACGTTTTTTTTAAGGAAAACTGAGAAAGATATTACTCCTAACTTCTACCGGTGTACTCGTAGACTGAGAACAGCTCGTGAAGCGTGAGAGAGACTTCGCTGATGGTGCCCCACTCTTACTTTACCAGAGAGACAGCAGACCCCTCTCTTCATTTCTTTCTTTATTTCTTTCTATCTTCCTACCTTTTTCTTATTATCTCTTTCCTTGTTGCACCATCATACCGTACGGGCACTCCCTGCACCTACCACCTCCCGTATGTCGCCTCTATCACTAACACTAACACTAACACTCCTATATCCACTAATACTAACTAATATTTATATATACACCACATCAGTATATTATTACTATTACCTGGCTAACAGGAGAGAATCGAGAACCCCCGGGCACGTTGTTCTCTCAGGGTGCACCCAAGAATCGTGTCGAAGGAAACTGACTACTATCTTTTACCTGTTCGTCTCACACACATTCAAAATGGAATGTTAATTCTACTTATTATTTATTTATTTCCTATTCTGTTATTTTCTTTATTATTATTATTATTATTGTTATAACTTTTAATCCTTTGGTTACGGATTTGTTTGAGAAAATATTTGCATGTGAAACGGGGATATAATTTTTGGTTGCTTCGAGTAGTATGTAAAAGCAGAATACATTTTACGTAAGAATTTATTTATTTGTAAAATATTTTGGTGACATATGTAGTATTAAGATGTTTTCAAGTAATCGCTGCCAAATGACATGGTGAATGAAAAACAAGTGAACGACGACTCTCAGACTTCAAATGTTACCCAAAGGGTTAACGATCATCATCATGAAAATGATCATCAACGGTAGACAGTGTTAAGTAATCATCATCTAGATCTTAATTGATTATCTCATCAATTTCTCCTTAAAATACGCTTCAAAAAAATATCTTTCTAATTCGATTAGAACAAACGTATTAATGTTAAAAATCAATATAAGTTTATCAGATAAACAAATAGATTTAATGTAATAACCAATATAGAATATTTTTCATGATAGAAACAGGCATGCTTTTGGTGATTGGTTAAATCAGTATACGAACGTCGACGAAAGTTGGTTTAAAGTTAACACTGGCATGCTTCGTTGACCTGCCCTTTATAGGTCAGCGATTACTACTTTTTTATAGCAAGTGATAAAAAGAAAGAAAAAGAGATGAAGGTGAATACTACGATGTGTTTTGTTGTTTATTGTTAACGTCCACCTTTTTTTGTGTGTTATAACACATTTTTTATTATATAAAATATTTTATCGTGACACATTATTTCTCTGTCTCTCTCTCTCTCTCTCTCTCTCTCTCTCTCTCTCTCTCTCAACAACAAAAAAGAGAATTCAGCTTTATATATATTTGTGTAAAGAATAATTATATAATATTATTTATAAATTATTCATGAAATGTATTGGGGTTAACCAAACCAAGTGAAATGACAATAATGAAAATAATGATGTTATTAAGTTAAAAGGTTAAAGAACTTGTACGTTGAATTACGAAGAGAACTGGCAAATGGGAATTCTTTCTTTGAGAATCGACAGAAGCCAATTCGAGGTCTTGAGGTCAGGTCGTCTAGAGAGGAGGAGACTCCCTCCGGTTCGTTTGTTCTCCTTTGCCATCATGACTGCGAAGGCGAAATCACGAATATTATTCTCGTTGCGCAATTTGTGCCAACATATGATGATGATGATGATGATGATGATGTATTGTACATCATACGTATTTATATGTATGTATATCATAATTATTTACGTATGTGTTATTCAGACGACAAACGTGTTGCGACGAAAGAAATGTAGAGAGGGGGAGAGGGGGTGGATAGAGGGGGGGAGGACTCTTTGAGGGTGATTATCTCGAAGAAAGGTAGTTACACCTCCTCTTCGTAGGTCGTGGAAAGAAAATTTCTCGAGGACAGGTCGCGTGGGAAAGGTATTGTTTAACTTCCTTTTTCAACGACAAAAAAAACAGCAAATGTTCTTGTTTTTTTTTTTTCATTTGACTTTTGCTAAAAGAAAAAAAGAAAAATTGGTGGGTGTACTTATGTACGCACGTAAGAAGTTATACTTTTTTAACGTACCAAAACGAACATAACCTCAAAAATAACTTCAATTATCTCGCGTACTAATATAATACTCTACATTTGTCGAAAAGACGATAATATAATATGTTAAAATAAAATAAAGATATTAAATAACATTGATAAAGGTTTTAATTAATATGTACAATCTAATTTATTTATTTACGAATTACTTCATGCTGTAAATTTGAAATCATTTTTCCCGCGCATCGTATAAATATCATCGACAACTTCGTGGTGTCGATTTGTTTCGGTCGCATCTAAATTCACTTTTCAAAAGCGCGCCAAAAGAAGTATAACTTTCAAAAAGAAAAAAACAAATATACGTAGAGATAAGTTTAATAATATTCGTATAATATTTTCTTTATCTTATAATATAATTCGTAATATAATTAGTTTTGTGTAATTTGGCGTGAAAAATAATTAAACGAGTTATTTCTATTAGGAAGTACCCCATTTAGATTTTCTAATAATCGTTATTTTTAATTAGTCGGAAATATATCTAACTGAATACTTTTTGTCTTTCGAGATAGAAAAGGATACTCGAAGTGTTTTAAATGGTCAACGTTCAAGGTAAACGAGAACTATTCTATTGTTTACGAGTTAGAGCTTCGATCAGATTAACTCATCGCGATGACAGACCAGACAACAAAATTACGTAAACGTTTTTCAAAGAAAATCTAGTGGCTCGTTTAGCAACTGTGAAGAACTGCAACATCAAGGTTCTCGTAGAATACACAGACCTTGACCTGTCAACATTTAAACAGTCAGAATTTTTCATTCGGGACATTTCACATTCTTAACATATATTTTTATCAACATTTTCTAATCATAAATATGTAAGAACTTGTCAATAATATTTATTCTTTAATTCGATATCACGCATTTTTTGTTTTTTTTTTCGAAAGAGAAAGAAAAAGATATATCTCGAAGTTGTATATAAAACGAAAATAAAATAAGAATATTCTTGGGAATTGGAGAAAAACCAGAATCAACAAATCCGTCCATATTAACATGCAAAACAGATAGTCGAATTCTCGACCGGATACTTTCTTCTTTCTTTACCGAGGGTGTCGTCCTTCGAATCCTGAAGGACAACTGGTCTCATCCAAAAATCTTTCTCTTTGCTTTTAATTTTTTTGTTTTTTTGAACAGGTAACACTGCATTTTACTGTGTATACGTAGACAATCTGTTTTTTTCTTCTTTTTCTTCTTTTTCATATCTCGAAGTATATTTAAATATCAATCCGCGTATCCTTGAATGATCAAAATAATCCTTACTCGATAATATAAGAGATCATACTTGTCAAAAGTATTTTTCCTTGGCAACGAACCAAAATGAAGAAGTCGAGTGGGTCAGTGGGTCGACGTCACGTTAATTACAAGGAATTCAACTTGACTCTCGAAACTTTTCCCCACACTCCATCACCATCACCATCACCAACACCAACACTAACAACTCATCGTTACAACTATTACCACCACACCCTTTATACTGGCCTTCTCATTACCTTTACCGTCGTGCACTGGAATACTTGGGATTCGCGGAAGAAGATGCCGATGATGTTCGAACCACGGTAAAAATCATGGAGACTGCGTTCAAGCGTGACACTTCAACTTTTAACACCATAACGCCATTTTTACATTCTATTCGAACGAAATTAACTTCCGGTATACAAGGTAATACCGTTCATTGTTGTGTTTTAACTATGAATCCCATCTCTCTATATCCATTTCTTTCTCATTTTGTTGGACAAGATAATATAAAAAGAGATATTATAGCAACGTTTCTTTTTGATTACTTCGACCGGTCACGCTATGTTGACGACGAAGATGAAAGATCAAATTTCTTTTTTTTCCTTCTTGTACATTCTCATTCCTTTTCGATTATTATTATTGCGATTTCCTTATCTTCAACTTGCATTCTTGACTATGGATATCTTATTTTTATTTCTTTTTTCAAAGTTATACTTCTTTTGGCGCGCTTTTGAAAAGTGAATTTAGATGCGACCGAAAAAAATCGACACCACGAAGTTGTCGATAATTACGATGCGCGGGAAAAACAATTTCAAATTTACTGGCATGAAGTAATTCGTAAATATAAATATTAATTAGATCGTGCATATTAATTAAAACCTTTATCAATGTCATTTTATTTTATCATATTATCGTATTTTCGACAAATGTGTAGAATATTATATTGTTACGCGAGATAATTAAAATTATTTTTGAGATTATTGAGGTTATGTTCGTTTTGTCATGCTAAAAAAGTATAACTTCTTACGTGCATACATAAGTACACACACCAGTTGTTTTCTTTTTCTTTTTTCACATTTATGTTTCTTTTCTTTTAACAATGAATCATTTAAATTTGCAATATATATTGATTTTAAATTTTAGGGGGAGAAAAAAAGAAATCAAATATAAGTATACGCGTATTTTTGGCAAGTAAAATTTGAAACGCGTAGGTTGGTTAGATTAGAAATGATGAAAGAATCATCATTGGGAGATGAAAGAATTCACATAAGAATATTCTATTTATAGTTAAGAGCTATCAAAGAAAACCGGTCTTAAAGTGGAAATTGTGATATTAGGTAATAAAGTCTCCTCTCTATCCAACGGACGGACACAAAATTATCCCCCTAGACTTCCGGTGTACTACAAGTAGTACCGTTCTTACTAAAGGTATTCCTTTACGACGATCTTGTAAAATGTGTTCGCAGGAATTCACTAGACTCTCTATCCTCGTATAGTTACGAGTCACGCGACCGCGATAAAGATTAAATTGTGGAAACTTTTAGTTGGGAATTTCAAGAGAACGTTCCCATCCTGCTACGTCACCACTACTTCACTTTACTTAACTTCTCATATGTGTACCTACATACTTTATTCTTTCTCTTTTTATACCGTGAAATCAGTCTCTCTCTCTCTCTCTCTCTCTCACTCTCTCTGTCTCTCTGTCTTCCTTTTTTTTCACATGATATATCTTTCTTGATGTATTTCCTGTGAACTTTGATCGTTTTAAATTGAAATTACCCTTTGCTAGATTATTTCTTCAAATTCTTTTTTTTTTATAAGCTTACAATTGTTATTTTCAAACTATTGTAAATACTTTTTCGTATTAAATTATTATAATATAATATATAAATATTTTATATATAATTATAGTATTGTATATATTAATCTTAGAATTATTAATTGGGGTAGATATTTATACTCAAGGTAAACTTAAGTTAAATGAAGATTTCATCGTTTTTCAATACTTTAATTTATTTAAATTTAACTTTAGTAAAATTGAATTTACTCTACACCATGAAAAAAAAAAAGACAAAAAAATTCATATACTTAAAAGTCTGATTATTGCTATCAGAACATTTTTTAGGATTAAAAAACTTTGGGGTACATATATACTCCGGTTTGTAGTTTGAAGGCTACAAAAAAATAAGTTTGTAGTTATCTACGGTTAAAAATATAATAGTATATATTAAATATAATAATAAATTATAAATTATAATATATATATATATAGTATATTATAAAAGTATTCTTTTTAGTGTTATACCGTAAATGTGAAATTTGTTTGACAATTCAATACTTTTTTCCTCGAACAATTTTCTTAAGATTTATTTAAGAATTTTCTTAAGTATCATTTTCTATAATTGTTAGCTTGTGCTGTTTGTTTGTCTTCCAAGAACCTTCGATAATTTTCAATCCAAGTATTGGCGCATCATCTCGGGTATAGAAATTTGTAAGTGTTACTAAAAATGATTAAAAAGAAAAATAAATTGTACAACACAGTTTATACACTTCGTGATTCTGTTAGATGATTCTTAGGTGCGAGAAGAGAAAAAGCATTGGCAGCTTTCTAAGAATGCTTTCCGTGGCGATTCGAAAGTTTTATGTAAATAAAAGAGGCGAGGTCCTCAACGTCGAGACGTAAAACAGTGTACTTATGAGGTGTCTTGACATTTTAAATAAAGACTTTCATATAATTGTCATCTTTTCTTATATCTCACCATTCAAATGATTTTTATAAATTTTCATTATTCTCAGAGTAAATAGAATGTCATTTTTTCTTAACAGTTCATTTTTATCACACGATACAAATACACACACACACACACGTTGTATTATAATATAATATTACATATATATTTTAATTTGAACAATTAATTTTTATCACACGATCAAATACACACACATACACGTTTATTATATAATATTATATATATATATATTTTCTTTTTAATTTGATGTTCTCTCAACGTATAAATAATAAACAATTGTTAAATAATTTATCAATTTATAAACAATATTCTCAGGAATATTGTAATGTGATCTTGTAATATACATATTCGTATAATCCGAGTGAGAAAATGATAAAAGATACGCATTGTCCTATCCAGGCATTGAAATTTCCAGCTCGTAGAATAACGGGAGACACAAATGCATGGAGAAGCAATGATCTTTGGTATTCGTGCTGCTGGCAAATGCATTATTGTTCACTTTTACTACTAACGCGGTTAAGCTAAATGCTTCTGTAATTATTCTATGGTAACGGATAATATATCTTATCCTTTACATTTATTATTAAAAATCGTGGTGGTTTGAAAAAAAAAAAAAAAAAAGAAAGAAATATCATTTTTACCACTAATAACAATTTTTTTTTTTAATTTATTTTTCAACAGTAAAATCATGAAGAAAGAAAACCTTTTGTAAAGATAAATGAACCAAGGATTATTTGTAATCATAAAAAAATATATTGTACAATTTGGAAATATATCAAAATAATAATAAAATTTGAATATTACATATACTCGAAAATGATTTCAATTCAGATGATGATGATGATGACGATGAATATGTTTACATTTAAATAACAGTTAATCGCACGTATATATATATATATAATCGTAGTTTATATTCCAAAGAGATAGAACAAGTGGGGGAGAAATAAAAAAAAAAGAAAAAAAAAGGAGAAAAATTCTTTCCCGTAGACAGATCGAGAGCATGGCATGGCAGTTCACTTCCGACACGTAGTGAAGTAGTATCCGCTTTTCCGTCACGTAGTTTCTGCCTTTAGATAGTCACGAGGTCAGGACTTGTTGTGACTTGTCATGACTATTGATGGCAACCTACGAGCATTGACCATCTCCAATTGAACCAACTTACAATCATTGAAAAATTACTCTCTCTCTCTCTCTCTCTTTTTCTTTGAAAAATATTACTTTTTAATAAGGAAAATATTAACCCTTTATACACGTGTGTGAGGACTCCGCTATGGAGACAATAAAAAAAAAAATAGGAGAAGAAAAACTGAAGCAAATTCAATTTAGTCTACAACGTACCAACTATGACTTTTCTTTTATATATATTATAATATATATATAATTTATAATGGAACAATTATAAAATTTGTTAAATATAGATGAGAAAATAAACCATTCTCAAAGAGATAACAAAAAATTTTCTTTC
>NW_014569667.1:87764-100559 GCF_001313835.1 Polistes canadensis | reverse complement strand
AAAATAATTCGAGAAGAGATTGTTAATAATTTTTTTTCTTTTTTTTTTTTTTTATTAAACATTTCTTTCAAATGTAAGATTATTTAGTTATTTATGCGTTGTTGGTTATTTGGATTTCATTTGGAACGATATTTTTCACACACTGTTTGAAAAATCACGGACGGGGTCATGGGAAAACGGTAAGAATGATCTTATCTATTGATCGTGATTAAAAAGAAGGATTTTTTTTTCTCCAAGGTCTTACAGTTTCACGATTGTAAATTTAACGAGATGTAATAAATCGACGGAAGTCCCCATTGATCGGTATATTGTTATTATTTAACGTATCACTAATTATCTCGCGTATTTTAATGATCATATGTATATATATATATTTTTTATTTCTTCTTTTTTTGCAGTATAACATATCACAGAGTGTCAGATTTTTTTTCTTGGTCAAACTATAAAAGATTATTTTTTCAACGATAATACTTATATCAAAACAGGAAGTGTTTCTATAACTCGTAAACCATAACCAAAGCCCCTATAGAACTAGTTGCCAACCATGGATTGCAATGAACTTCGTCGTAATATTTTTTATCAAAAAAGATAAGTCGTTCTATTTTTTCTTATTTGAAAGTTTGAATTATAGATTTCAAATTCTTATCGATAATATATTGAACCGAATTTGAATAGGATTCAATTAATTCGTTCATTTAATTATTTTAATTTGCATATCTAGCCAGTAATAGATCAAGAAGTCATTCGCCAATTTATTTGCCAGAATAGAATGCAATTAAAACGGTAATCGAATTGTTGAATTTCATTAAGATGTTCTTATTACACACCACGTGCGAATAAAATTACATTAAATTAAATTACATTACATTACATTACTTACCCGTTGCTAACCGAGGTACTATACAATATAGAGGTTCTTGGTACCGTTTTTCATGCGTCACCGTAACGGTCACCCGGTATGCAGACACGTTCTCTTCAGAACTGTGTATAACGTTACGAACGATTGCAAACTTCGTCAAGAAGAAAAACGAAAGATTGAAGGAGAAGACAAAAACTGTCGAATCGTTTTATTTCGTTTCAGTTTTGTTTCATTTTAACGAAATTTTAATTGCATCGTAATACTCGTTACTTTAATTATTCTTACGCGATGATTATGATGATGATGATGATGATAATGATAATAAAATCGCGTAATATTTTTACTTGTAAATTAACGAACAACAAAAAAATAGAATTCGTTAGAATAAATGAACCGATATAGAAATGCATTCAACTTTTGCAAGGATACTTTCACTGACATTTTTTTTTTTTTCTAAACGGATCTCTTTTACGCAACGATTTGTTTCTCTTCTCTTTGGTTCAGATCTTTTTATGAGAAATGATTTTATAATAAACAAAAAAATTAAAGAGAACAATATTTATCACGAAATCGTTTGTATTAAAATTTGAATTAAAATATTATATCATTGAACGTTATGTATAATATGTGTATAATTCATAAACAATTATTACTATAAATTATAAATGTCATTTATAAATATCATATTAAATATATTGTATTTTTTTTATATGATATTCTATAAGTATATATATTAATTATTATTTATTATTTATATACATTATATATATATATATAAAAATGATCTAATATTATAAACTGATATTATAAACAATAAATCACTCCTAGAAATAGCAATAAAAAAAAAAAAGGTTATTATAACAGGACAAAGTCCTAATAAAAAAAAATGAGGAAAAAAAAAGGAAGAATATTATAAACAATAATATATAAATCTAGAAATATTTATATGTGTTTATAATACTTGATAGGGTATCATTATTGGAATGTTCGATGGCAAAAGAAAAGAAAAAAAAAAGAATCGGTGCATCGAGATCGTGTTACGTTTTCAGCCACACCACCAAGAATGACTTTCTATTCATTTGCTATTCGTGTAAGAGATTGAAGTATATCAAACAATGCAAAGTGGTCACTTCCTGCTCCGTTAACCGCGAAAGTAATTTATTATTCGACCGAGTACAACGGTTACCCCCGTAATACACAGAAAACAACAACAACAACAATAAAAAGTAGCGCGTGCAAATAAATCATTGTTTTGGAAAAATCTTTCGACAAATTTGCACGAACGAACGTACGTTCGTTCACCTTTTATTTCATTCGCGAATAATAAATAGTAAGAGAATAAATAAATATGTAGAAAGTTTTGTAAAAAAAAAGAAGAAAGAAGAAAGAAAAATTCGTGACATAGTTAATTATCTAATCATTAACCTCGACCACACACACACACACACACTCTCTGATCATTTTTCGAATTCAGAGAAATCAGAGCCTGTCGAATTAATTCATTTTTTAATTCATTCCATTAGTCATTATCATAAATATTTTCTTTTTCTTTTTTGTTTAGACTCTCTCTCTCTCTTTTAAATTATTAAAGCAAATTATATTTTTTTTTCGAATCCAATTCTCGTTGCTGCAATTTAATCTCGTTATTATTGTAATTTTTATAATATAATTCAATATATGTCTGAGGAAATATATTAAAATAAATTATAATATATATAATACATTTTGTGGTATGTTTTTTTTTTTTTCTTTTATTTTTTTTTTTTCAGAATAGTCTCGCGAAATCACGAAGAGGAGGTTTTACGTATTTTAAAAATAAATCACGCGTCGATATATTCGTGTATATTCCCAAAAAAAAAAAAACCCCATGCGAAAGTAAGAAGTGAATTTTTCGCAGCAGAGAAAGTTGCCGACTATTCAGATATTTATTTCGAAAACCACAAGCGAACGTTTTTTGAATTCTTTTTAAGAGAGAAAATACGTGTTCGGGTAAATTTAGAAATTCTTTCTCGAATTCTCTCTCTCTCTCTCTCTCTCTCTCTCTTATTTTTATTTTGTATTTCTCGAGAAGAATTGAATATAATTCAAGAATCCAATAATACTTCTTAATCTTAATAAATAAATATATATATATATATATAAAAAATTGTGTCGAAATTAAAAAACAAAAGGGATAAAAAAAATCGATGGGTTTTAGGTAAAACTCAATTGTTATTACAATTATTATTTTGTTACTGTTATTTTCGTTATTACAATTTGTTGTTATTAATATTATTATCGTTAGTCTGGCAGATCTGGCGCATAACAATATAGTAAAATATTTCTAATTCACATTAATTATCAACAACAATGATAATCTCTCTCATTTTAACAATGATAGCAGCTAATTAACTAGCTTCCTCATTTGCTATTACGAGGAAGATAACGGCTTGGTCGTGATATGAAAAATAATATTCTAAATCGATCAGTGTTAAATTAAAAACATCATCCGTTTATCTTTTCTTATATTATAATTTCGTTATTACACATTATCAAACAAGCATAACGAACATTTAACAACTTTTCATTTCTTTCTTTCTTTATTATTTTTTTTTTTCGTTTTCGTTTTCGTTTTCTTTTTTATAAATGCGAAATGTGTGTTCGTATTAAAACGAAGGAAGGAGGAACGATAGAAAACATGAATGTTTTCAACGTGCTGAATCGATCTTTTAAATCGATCGATAAAGTAAAATAAAAAATAAGGAAAATCGTTAATTAACGATCATCAATGTTAATAAAATTCGTCAGTAAGGATGTAACGCAGCTAATCCAAGTCTAGGTGGTTCTGCATAACTGTGACGATATCTACCGGGTGTCGGAACTATTTCCAACGGTGGTCTGGCACTTTCACGATCGAGACCAGGGTATCTCTCGTGTTCTGATAATTCTTGATAAGTGGTGTTAGCTCTTGCGCGTACTTTTTCACGTAATTCTCTCGTGTATGCTCGATCTCGAAAATCTCTTGACTGAAATTAAATGTTCATTATAAAATATTTTTAAATTCTTACAAAAAATGGACTATTATTTGTACGTGTGATATATAATTATTTCTATATGATATAGATTTGAAAATTTATAGATCATTAACATTAGATTTACGTATATTTTGTTAATTATTTTTGAAAAAGTTATAAACATTATTGTAATGAAGAAGTGGTTAAAGGAAAGGAATATAATATTTACGTATATTTCATTACTTAAGTATTAAAAATCAACATTATATGTGATGCATAATTGTAAAGCTATTATATTTCTATTCATTCTATATTAAATATTTTTATATAAGTAGAATTAACCTCGGTGTATGTTAATCTCACACCTCTACACTGAACCCAATCCTACATATATATTTAAAAAAAAATAATTCAATTTTATATATTATTATGTATCAAAACAAAATTTGAAATGAGAGTCAAATTGTTCGGCTCAATCCGTAAATCTAGTGTTAAATTAATAACGATTGTATCGTGTTTCAAATATATAAAAACAAAAAAAAAGGGTTAAAATATTATATAAATGAATTTCTCACATCTCGAGGATCGATAGAATTCCTTTGATCACGAAACTCTCTCCCAACAATTGGATTTTCATAAAAGCTTCTTGGCCGTGGCCTAGTGGTAGTCTCAGATTCCGAAGGTTGTTCAATACCATAATGATGAGTTCTAGGTCTTGGTCTTGCTCGATAAGGAAGTTCATTTTCTCGATCAAGCTCAGGATGACTTCGTCTTATTTGTTGTTGCTGTTGTTGTTGTTGTTGTTGTTGTTCGTGTACAGAGGAAGAATTCATATTAGTTTGATGGGAACGTATAGATCGATCTTCGTGAACCTGTCTCGATGATTCCACCCTGTATGTAAGATCAAATGGAAAAGAAATAATTATTACCAGTTGGATAATGATTATTCAGGTGTATAAGAGAAATCTCGCATTTCTAAATATGACGTTTAGAAACTTTGATGATAAAATAATGAAAATAAGAGGAATGAAAACCGAATCTGACCAAATACGATGAAAATAATGAAAATGACTATACGTGACGACACGTTTCAACTTTTATACAAGAAAATATATAAAATCAAGTAGTTTCTAGGGAATAATCTGGTTTCTATCTAGGAGAAAACCAGATCAGTTTAAATTGAATATCTTACTTTTCCTTCGATCAATAACAACACAACTAAATCTTCTTATTTATTATCATAGAAAACTTGACTACCTGTGTACATGATGATGATGATGATGACCATCTGACTCTCTCTGCCTTGAGAGAACTGGTCTTGCAATGGCTTCCCTTTCCATTGCCCTGAACATTTCTTTAGCATCTTGGAACCTCTCTCTTGGGCTGGTTACTTCTCCAGGATTGATTCTTGGCTGATATTGAGGACTCGGAGACCTTTGTCTTAATTCTGGTGCTCTACGATTTCTATTACAACCTGGTGAGACCCCTCTCGTTTGTTGTTGCTGAATTTGATGTCTTTCTGGACTTCTAGGTAGCCTTGGTAATGTCAAACTCGAACCAGTAGTCTCTACGTCTTGGAAATAATGACTTTCCTCTGTAGCTGCACCCCAGTCGTCATCTGTAAAGTAATTAATATTAATAGATTCCTATATGGTATATATATACACACATACAACAGGTAAAGAAACTTTAAGATTTTAGGTCAACGTGTGGTTGGTTAGATGATGAAGAAAAAGTAATGTGAAAATATCGTAAATGAATCTTTCCTCTGAACTATTAGAAATTCTTTAAGTACATATATATATAGCGAAGAGAGTCATGATATAAACGTTCCTAGATAAAATCTCTAGCATCTCGGTCAGTAAGGTGACTCGAGAAAACGCGAGTCAAGGCAATTCGGTCTTGTGGAATTCTGTAATGCAGAATCCGAGAGAGGTTACGAAAAGATTTTAAAGTGTGGACAGGTAGGGAATGAATGGAGAGAGATGGACGATGCCTTCTTCTTCCTCTTTTTCTTATTCTTCTTCTTCTTCTTCTTCTTCTTCTTCAATAAGACACGAAGAAGGCTAAAGAAAGCCTCAGGCTATGGGCCGAGAATGCGGAACTTCATGTTTGGCCTCCCACGAGCTCGATTTACGTACGAATTTTCTTGGATTCCACATTAGTCCTGGTCAACGTTATAGAAAAGGACACTGTATCATAGTTATTATGGTCTCCTCATCACAATTATTATCATCATCATCATCATCATCATCATCATCATTTTCATCCTCATCCTCATCCTCATCGTTAGAAACATCGTAATCGTCTTCTCTTCTGGTCATTACTATCATCGTCTGCCAACGACCTCGCTTCTTTCTTCATACACCGTCTCGTCTTTCTCTAGAACGCACCTCAAAACCACTATTTTGCGCAATAATCTCTAGCATAGAGAAATAGAAAGAGAGAAATAGAGACAGAAAGAGAGAGAGAGAGAGAGAGAGAGTTGGAGTGCCGTTACCGTGTTAAGTTCTTAGTGTTAAAGGTTGTCGAGTCGATTGACTAACATCTTCTCAATATCAGGATGAAACTAGGATAAAGTGTTTTGTCTTTTCATCATACCTGCTTACCTGTCTGCCTGCCTGCCTGCGTATATTTAATTTGAATAATTTTCATTGAATTAATTCGCTAATAATTCTCATTTAAGTTATAAATCTACTCAAATCTAATGACGTGGTGTAAAATAAATAAAAGAGAAATTGACAAATGACATAATTTTTTTGTTTAGAAATAATCTTACATTAGATAATATTAATACTATAACGTTCGTACGTTTAATTTTAATTTTTTCATGTCGCGCCGCTTATTTATTAATTTTTCGCATGGCACCAACGTAGAGCCATTGGCATTTAYTCGATATTTTTCGCATGGCACCAACGTGGAGCCACCGGGCATTTATCCGATATTTTTCGCATGGCACCAATGTGGAGCCATTAGCATTTATCCGATATTTTTTGTATGGCACCAACGTGGAGCCACCGGGCATTTACCCGATATTTTTCGCATGGCACCAATGTGGAGCCACCGGGATAGTGTTATAGTGTTAAGAATAGAATAATTTAGAATAATATTAGAATAATTTAATAACAATGATAAATAATATATCAATCATTAGTAATTTATTTGTTTTCGTTTCTCGTGATTAATTTGATTATTATTATTATTATTATTATTAATAATCAATTAGGTGAATTGACTAGGTGATCGAGTTGCTGAGGAAGTCCCCAGTAAGGGACGAAACGTTCAACAAGATCAAATAAATTTGTTCATCAAAATTTATTAACTGTCTTCAATTTTCCCTTTGAAACTCATATATATTATTATTATTATTATTATTTGTTTCTTTTCTTTTTTATTGTATGGAAATAATTAATACGGAGCAAGTGTTTCTCTTTCGAAGTAGA
The DNA here is from genome assembly GCF_001313835.1 of Polistes canadensis. Taxonomy (NCBI): domain Eukaryota; kingdom Metazoa; phylum Arthropoda; class Insecta; order Hymenoptera; family Vespidae; genus Polistes; species Polistes canadensis. The sequence goes on along the minus strand of NW_014569667.1, from coordinate 93,264 downwards.
GGAACGATATTTGAATAGTAATACGGAATCGATTTCACGGCAAACTACCTCCGTGCGACGTAATAATTTAAATCGAGGTTCCCTTGGAAGCGTGCCGGGACAATTCCTCGCTTGGAATCTAGGCAACGCACGATGGTTTCACGCGACTACTTACTTACCTATTACGTATACACCGATACGTACGCAAATTGCCTATATAATTTATGCCGAGCATCTAGAAGTATACCAGTCCTAGTATACCGATCTAGAATCATGATTTGTATTCGATTGATGGTTGAATGAATGAAAGAACGATAGTTGACATTGGAAAGCGTTGATTGACATTCATTCGAAATCAGAACAAAAATTTTGATTACGAATACGAACATTTATTTTCGTATAAAAATAATCACAGGTAGGGGGGTTGACAAATTTTCAAACACAAACGTTCGAGTTTAAACAATTCTTTGCAATTATTTCGCACAATTACTGTGATCATCTGACGTTAGATGTTATTTAAAAAACACACACACACGAAAAGAAATTACATACAATTTGATTGAAATATTAAACCCTTTGAGTGTGCTATGAACGGCATATATGCGTTTGATAAAAGTATCAATGTGAATGTAAAATATAATGTAATATTTTTCTTATATCTTGTCAGATGAAAATAATATTGTGTGAAAGAAAAATTATAATTATTAAATATAATTTATTAATATTAACATATCTTATATAATTATTTCATTCGTAGAAAAAAAAAAAACACTACTTCAGTTAAAAATATTCAACACTCAAAGGGTTGTGTTCGATTCTCGTAATCTCGTAGAAATTTTGAATAGTTAAATAATTACGAACAGTATGTGTTTTAGGTCAGTTGAAATAATTTATTTGATAGATAGATAGATAGATAGATGTTTAATGTCAGCGAGATAATGAATAGATAGGATAAGTTTCGGAGATTTAACATGTGACGTTTGTAGTATAATCGATAGCACGAGTCAATCCAAAGCTGGTTGGTTTTTGCGGTCGAGTAAAAGCCCTAGAATCGAGATACATGTGCCCGTAGGCTGGTACCTGTCGCTGACACGACGTCCTAACGGTACACCTTCCACTGTAACAGGTGCCCAAGCTTGGTGGTACTCTCTCTCTCTCTCTCTCTCTCTCTTTTTCCCTCTCTTTTCATCTCGTTCCATCTCACGTATGTATATAGATATATATATACATACTTAAACACTGAAGTATATCCGATGTTAAGTTGTTCTTTTTTTTCTCTCTCTCTCTCTCTCTCTCTTGTATTTTTTTTCTTCTTTTTATTATTTTTTCTTTTTCTTCTTTCGTCTTTATCGATATGGGTCAGTCGTCAGTCGTCCGTTAAAAAAAACGTGTTTGTAAAAGAAAATATAAAAATAAATGGAAATCGTCAATATCTTTTAATTTTCATCTCGTTTATATTGTATATCATATTATTACATTTCATTAATATACTAATCATTAATATATAACAAGAAGAATTTTCAATTTGTTTTTTTTTTCCTTTTGTATATTTTTTATTCATTAAATTGATATACTTGAATTATATTTTCTAATCACGAGGGGTTTTAACTGGTAAGGATATCGCACCGTTCGTTTCCGTTTGAATATCAAATTGGACGTAAGAGAAAGAATAAGATGACGACGAGGATGATTAAGAGAGAGAGAGAGAGAGAGAGACTATATATATAAAAAATACCAAGCATGCAGACGTAAGTGTTCGACACACCATCGGATTTTCGAGGTGGTTAAAGAAATTGGGTTAGGGGGTCGGGCAACGTTCGTTGCTTCTGCCCGGTTTTCTACGAGAGACGATAAGATTCGTGCGGACACACCTGCCGAGCGAATAGAAAGCGTCCAAATTTCTGTCTTTCCAACTTGCATTCCTTATTCTAACGACGTTCGACATTTTCAAAAAAAAAAAAAAGAAAAAAGAGAAACTACAGAATTCAAGAAAGTATCGTTGCAATAATAATGATACTTGACGGTTTAAACACGTTGAGCAAGTCTACACGAAATGACAATAAGAAAAGAAAACATTACATTGAATTCAATCGAAGTTCAAGTAACAATTAAAAAGAAAAAACAAAAAACTGATGTGTGTACTTGTGTACACACGTAAAAAGTTATACTTCTTTAGCGTATCAAAACGAACATAACCTCAATAACCTCAAAAATAACTTCAATTATCTCGCGTAACAATATAATGTTAAAATAAAAAATGAAGTTATTAAATACCATTGATAAAGGTTTTAATTAATATGTACAATCTTAATTTATTTATTTACGTATTCATGCCAGTAAATTTGAAATCGTTTTTCCCGCGCATCGTATAAATATCATCGACAACTTCGTGGTGTCGATTTTGTTCGGTCGCATCTAAATTCACTTTCCAAAAGCGCGCCCAAAATAAATATAACTTCAAAAACAACAACATAAAAAAAAAGAAATAGTAATCATCAATCGATAAAAAGAAGTATGAAAGTTTTAGATTGATTATTACGAACTCATCTCTCTCATACCATTCATTATTCTATAAATAATTATATTATAAAAAATGGTTTTCCCATCGGTTACCATCAATTTCCTGTTGATAATCCGCAAAAATAGAAGTAATAAGATAGACTAGATGAAGAAAGAGAGAAATAAGAAACTTTCACTTTCGTTTTAAAGCCAAGATCTAGCTAGGTAGCTAGTAACCACGGTAGTCATGATGATGAATATCCTCTTTACGCGTTACGACGCGTTCATTGGATCGATCCGATCGATACGATTGACGACTTTCCATGAGTTTATTTTATAGACATACGATAAATAGTTACGACCGCATATGTAAGTTTATTCAATAGAGAGTGCATTGAACTAACGAAGTGTAGAGGAGGCCTGAATTCCCATAGAAATCGTTCTTACCGACACATCAGTAGTAAATAAGAAACAGATTGGAACCACACACACACACACACACACAGACAAGAGATAAAAAGAAATTTCGATAAAATGAAGTTGGAAATTTGTTATCTTACCGGAAGATGAATCTCTCGAAGGTCTCGAAGGTCTTGGGCCTAAGGGATGATGAGATTGATATGGTGGTGGAGTAGCTGCACTATCCGATCCAATTCCGCTGCTAGCTGCACTCCTTGTACCACCTCGATCAACAGCTGTGCTACCACCCACTATGGTTTGATTTAAGCAACGTCTAAATTCGATACCTGCCAGGTTACCACGATGCCTGTGAACTGTGTCATAATCACGTGGTGGTAACAATATAGGTCCTACGTCGTTGTCTCCTCCTGAATTGCCACGACCTAACGGAACAAAGATAATGACATCATTTCTCATATATTTTTTCTTTTAAACTTGATTTCATAATTAATATCATGATTATTTTTGTTGGTTTATAATATTGTTATTTCTCTTACCTAATTTAGCTCTCAATTCAGCTGCCAATGATTCGTAAATCGTAGTTGTTTGTATAGGATCATGTTTCAATTCTCCGCTACCTTCTGATGATTCGGATTCCCTTGTACTTCGTCCATCGCTACCCAAATTACTTCGGATTCTATTACCTTCACCGGAAGATGATATTCTTCCTAAATTATCTGCTTGCAAAGCCAATGCCTTCAATTGTCCACCCAACAATTCAGCAGTCTCAACCGAATCGCATCTGATCGAACGGAAAGTTTCGATAACGGTATTTGTCTGTGTATGTATGTATGTATATGTGCGCGCGTGTGTGTATGTATGTATATTCAATGGTTTATCATTATTAATATTATAATGAAATCACACACATATAATGATAACTCAAGTGGTAATTAGAATCCATAAACTGGGCCAGGTTTTCCATAACAAATCACGTTTATCTCGGAGAAACCGAAGGCTTCTGATCTCTTGAAACTTTAAACCATGAGAATATAAGAGAGTAGGTGGATTCCTCATCATATCGAGGTATAATGAAAAAAAAAAAAAATACGTTAACGGCTCGTTATACGAAGGAGAAGCATAATTAAGTAAGATAGCGACCTATTAATCCGTACGAAGATCGAATTGATGAACCGAACGACCTCCATCTTTGGAAAAAGCGCACAATTTTTTCTTTTCTTTTTATAACATCCACATATTAATAAATATTATAAAATAAAGAAAAAATGAAACGCTAATAATATTATCATTTATTTATTAGATATTAAAAGAAAATAATGAAAATAATGTAAAATAGTTATGATAATAAATTGAGATGAAAGTATGATAAAGAATTAATGGCCAAGCGAAGGCATAAAATTCTACATAATCGGACACGAAATGGAACAATTAAGAGATTATAATATATTATTATAATAAATATATATATATATAAAAAGATAATATATAAAAACCTGTATGCATGAACATGAACTGGATTATTGGTAGCAGGATTTGGTAAAAGCAGAGTAGCTGCTACGATGTCTTCTCGTTGTACAGCAGCCAATACAGCATGACCTGGTACCAAATGCTTCACAGCTGATCTAGTAGAACCTCCAGGATGAACAGTCTGAATAATCTTCAGACCCTTGCTGCTCACCTGTCGACAAGAATGAAATCTTAATCTTGTTACACATCAGTTACACGTTACCAAGCATATTTTGAAAAATAAATAATCATTTGTAATAGAGATATCTTTATGATTTGATCTAAGATAAACACGTATACGTTCAAATATTATTCCAAGGATATTTATAAGTTTGTATATTAATCTTATTTGATTTTTAATATAGATCTAATCATTTCAAATAATTATTTCTATCTCGTATGTTTTTTTAATCAAATGTTTCATTGCAAAATTTATGATCAAAGGATATATCAATGGATACATATATTATACAATGTTCAAACAAAGGTGCGTTCAAATTATCTTACTTTTATATTATTGATCTAATAATCTAAAAATAATTTTTTTCAGTATCTCTCGCGTAAAATTATGATAAGATATGGGCGTTTAAAATGATAACGATTAAACCATTCGTATCTGACGTATGAATAAACAAACAAACAAACAGAGATGTAGAAAAATCTGTTCAGTTAGATAGAAAACATGAAATTGTCTCGGTAATAAACTGGTCTGTATTTTTTTTTTTTTTACGTTTTGTTTCTTACTTTGACACACGCGTGTAAGCATTGTTCAAGATAGCGGAAACGAACAGAACGTAATTACTACATCTCGCTCTCGACTATTACGTGCGATCCTCGTTTAGAAGGCCAAAAGAGGAAGAAGTAAAAGAAAAAAAAAAAAAGGAGAAAAAAAAAACCAACACGTTCAGAAAGAAGGCGTCATATCTTATAACACATTCTTATTATTATTACTACTACTACTACTACTACTTAAAAACAAACAACCTAAGCAATTATTATATCTATCTAAATTATCTCATCGAGTCGTGATAACAACATTGGTCATTGTTTTTCGTATGATAAATTTTAATACATAATATGAACCCCACCCACCCAC
>NW_014569667.1:62828-87059 GCF_001313835.1 Polistes canadensis | reverse complement strand
AAAAAAAAAAAAGAATTTCGCATGCCGTTTCTCTTTCCCATATCGAAGACGGCTCGTTTCATTCGTCGTATCAAGATTCGGGTCAATGAATTCGTTATAATATGTATTATATTAACTCATCATCATAATTCATTCGCATAAGGTATTCGCGTAGGTGTTAATTGAGTGCCAAGGTCTTTCCCACGTTTCTATGACGTTTTGTAAATATATTAAATCATTTGATTAGATTAGATTAGATAATTTAATATATTTTTTTTATTTTTATATGTAACATATATATATCAAGAAATAATACAAAAATATTATTTTCAATAAATAAGAGGATAGATTGTGTTTATTCAAATATTTGGTTGTTCCATAAAAAAAAATGATTAGATTTTTTAATCGAATTGAAAATTTTTTCTCATGAGAGATATGGGTATTAGAAGATATAAGTTTTGTTTTTTTTCTAAATGAACACGATTTTTATTGACTCGAATAAATTCTTGTTGAAATAGTTTTATGAATCGAGACAACAACGATAGAAATAAATTCCACAGAGGATTAACCTTTTTTTTTTTTTTTTCTTCAACCCTAATCTCCATTTCTAATGAAATCTTCTTATCAATATTAAACAGAGAAACTACGTTTGATTAGATTCGTCTTTTCTTTTTTATTTCTTTTTAATTTTCTTTTTATGATGAATCAAAGAGAATTAGAAAAATAGGAATGTGTGATCTCACATGTTGGAATAAAATTTATTAAAGATTCTTTCTTTATCCCAATTTCTTTTTTTTTTTTATATATATATATATCTGATTTCTAATATCATCCCACGCGTCATGAAATGTGAATATTTAATCTAGAGATTCTCAATTTTGGTCGATAAAAAAAAAAAATAAAGAAAGAGAAAAGTGTGCGAAGAGAAGAAAAATTTAAGAATTTAAAAATAACGAACGCCACGATTAACTATTATTATTATTATTATTATTATTTTTGTTCGACGTTCTTTCCTATCTCGACTTCTAATTTCATTCCTTCGTATCAATTCGGAGAATAACACGTCTAAATTTATTTTTTTTTCGGTTGAAAAATATATAACACGAGATATCAGGTTTTTTTTTTTTTTTTTTTTTTTTTTTTTTTTTTTTTTTTTATCTTATGGGATTCCAACTTAGTCCCAATAAAAAAGCGAACTTTATGAGACTTCGTATTTAACTTTCTTCTCTCTAAAAGAATCAAAATGATAAAAAGATGCGATAGAAAGAGAGAGAGAGAGAGAAAAAAAACCGAAAAAGATAATAAAAACTAAACATAATATATAATAATATCTTTCCTTATCTCATGCAGATAAACAATGTTAAAGTGTTAGAATATTTTGGGATATCGGTAAGCGCCAAAACCGGATCTCGAAATGGTAGTAGCGTGCTCACCTGTAACGTGACCTTGAAAGGTTCTTGAAGTCGTTCTCGTTCGAGCAGGTAAGCTATGGCACTGGGCATCGCATCCACACCCTTTGCCTCCCTCGCACCAAGATACCAAACGTAGTACGAGCTCTTTTTGACATCCTTGCTACCCCTTAGACGTAGGGCCATTACTCGCACTGTTTTCACCGAAACCAAATAAGTAAACCAAAGGGGAGAGAAAAAAAAATAAGAAACAAATGTATCATAGGGAAATTGGATATTAAAAAAGAACTGGAACTTAGTTTTGATTAAATTGGACGTTTCGTACCTTTATTGGGACTTATTCAGCAACTGGAAATTTTATTTTTATTTTAATATTGTGAATTACGCACACATGAGACACATGCACTATAAAATATTAGATATTACCTTTGGTATACTTATATTACCTTGGATATTACTTAAGGTAATATCTAATATTTTATAATGTATGTGTCTCATGTGTGTAATTCACAATATTAAAATAAAATAAAATAAAATTTGCAGTTGCTGAAGAAGTTAAAACTAAGTTCTAATTCTTTTTAATGTTCAATTTCCCTATGATACATATTTATTAATAATTTTATTTTTGGCGACGATAGAAATAACTAATTAAAAAAGTAAAATATTTCTTCGTTCGTTTATTTAAAAAAAAAATTGCCCCTTTTCTTCGTTCTCCAATTCGAGATTAGAATCTTTTTTTTTCTTTTCCAAAGAATAATTCGACAAATAATTTCGATTAAAAAATTGTTGATCTAACGTTAACGATTAAATCATTTTTTAGGTTTTTCTTTTTCAATTATTTGTTCAATAATTTGTAAGAACTTAAATTGGATGCCTGACATTCCTGTCTAATCATTTTTCAATCATTTTTTTGTTTTTTTTTTTTTTGGAAATAAGTTAGTGTCTTAATAGTGATGTCTAAAATCGTATGCGATTAATTCTCTTGCTTGAAACAAATCCACACGTTTTAAATTCCCTAATACGAGTGAATCGGTAGTGTGATTTCATTGTAAAAAAAAAAAAAAAAGAAAAAAAAAATTGTATCGATCATCCGTAACGAATGACAATGCGATACGATTTGTGTTCGAAATTGGTTTGATTTTTCGATTGGTTGGTGGTAAAACGTTTAACAGTTAATTCGATTTTATTCGCTCCAGATAAAACGAACGGCGAATAGGACGGACGATCAAAATCATGAAGAAAAGAAGATAAAAAAAAAAAAAAAAGAAAAAGGGAAGAAAGGAAAGGAAAGAAAGAAAAAAAGTTAACACGGAGAAGAAAGAAGATTTTAGTAGAGAAAAATGATGCTTTTACCGGGTTTCAACACGGTGTTGCTGTTGCTGTTACCCGTCTAACATCTACCTTCCCTCTCTCTCTCTCTCTCTCTCTCTCTTTCTCTCTTTCTCTCTCTTTCAACTGCTTCCTCGATTACTTTCACGCTTAAACCCGTTTCCACGTTATCCATCTTGCGTTTGAATCGATTCTCACTATCAAGACACCTAAATTATTTCTTCAATACAATGATGAATACGAAATAAGAAATAAATAGAAGAATAAGAATAAGAAGAAGACAATTTTAATCTTGAAAGAAAAAAGGAATCAAAGATTCAATATTTAAAAATAAAATTAGGGTTTTATCGCTATCAACGAAAAACCGAAAACAAAAATCAACAAGTGTACGAAAGAAATATAAAAAAAAAGACTTGGTGGTGATTACAACGAATAGCATAGTCAAAGAAAGAAAAGAAAAGAAAAGAAAAGAAAAGAAAAAAAAAAGACTCGTCCTGATCGTCTTGTTAGCCTTCACCGAACACTTCGATCTAGACTCACCTTAATAAATGATCGTACAAATGCACCACCTTCTATTTCTCTCTCTCTCTCTCTTTCTCTCTTTTTTTCTCTGTCTGTCTGTCTCTCAGTGTTTTCTTGCACTCACAAAAACTTCTTAGTATATATATATATATATATATATAGGTAGAAATGAGATAGAAGATATAACAACTGGTCTGTTCGCGAATGCACTTCGCGAAAACCGTGTGTAAGGCCGTTCTTACGGTATAAGCGAGTCTAAACTAAACGTGAGCCACGGCGTCTGAGGTTTACGAGGTACGTACGAGCACCATCCTATGGTATGGGAGTAAAAAGAGAGAGAGAGAGAGAGAGAAAGAGAAAGAGAGAGAGAGAGAGAGAGAGACGGTGAACCACCGAGTGGGGAGAATCGAGCAAGTAAGAAAGACAGACAGAGACGGATAGAGAACTTTGAGAGTAGTCTCGTCTGACAGCTGCACACAGTTCTGACTACTTTTCCACGTTGAATTGGCAACTTGCTGTTGCTGCTGTTGTTGTTGTTACGAATAATCAACAATAGCCAATGCCATGGCAGTAATAATAAAAACAAAATAACCGACTCGTTGAAAAATCTCTTCGAAAATTGACTAAATCCGATTATTACAAATAATCGCGCACAATTTTACAAATGAAAATAAAGAAATTACGAGATTTTGTGATAATCCAAACTATATTATTCTTCTATTTATTTATTTTCTCTAAACACTCTTAAAATGTATATATATATATATATGTTTTTTCTTTTTCTTTTGTTCAATAAGGGCCAATTATTTGTACGAATTGTCAATACACCAAAGATGAGAGAAAACTATACCAACGCTTAACGTAAAACGCAGAACACGAAACACACGAGTCTCTCGACTGAAGAGCAACAGCAACAGCCACGGCAGTTTCCTCCTCTCCTTTCGGTACCTCACTGTTCAATCCTCCTCCTCCTCCTCCTCCTCCTCCTCCTGCTTCTCCTCCTTCTCCTCCTTCTACTTCTCTAACTCCTACCACTTTTCTCTTCTCTTCTCTTCTCTTTCTCTTGAGTTTGCCACACCTTCGGCCACGATCGGTTCGGTTCTTGATCGACGTCGTAGCAAATGCAAGAGAAAAAGAGATAGATAGATGGAAAGAGAAAGAGAAAGAGAAAAATCAAGAGAAAGAGAAAGAGAAAGAGACCGCGACCGGTCGAGTTCCAACCAGCACCTTCCGATGGATTCTGTCCTGAATTCGAATAGTCCGAAGCTCTCTCGCCTTTCCAGGTACCTTCTCTGTCTCTCTTCCTCCTCCTCTTCTTTCTTTCTTTCTTTCTTTCTTTATTTATTTATTTATTTATTTATTTATTTCATTGCATTCCCTCAGACCTCTTTCTTCTGATCAGAAAGAGATGAAAGAAGAGAGTCCTTCTTATTCCTTACGTTTTACTTCCCCCTCCCCCCCCCCTCCCAACCCCATCAGCACTCTAAAAAGAGAAAGAGAGAGAGGAAGAAAAAGTGATGTTGCACTTGTGTGTATCTTCTCTCCTTTTATTCGTTTATATCTTCCTCCCCACCCCCTTCTCTTAACCCAACTTCGAAAAAGAAAGAGAAAGAAAATCCTGATGTTCATCCTCCTCCTCCTCCTACTCCTCCTCCTCCATCTAGATTTTTCTCTCTTTCATTTATCCAATCCCCCTCACCCTGTTTTCTTGATCATCGGAAAGAGATAGAAGATACTACTGCAAGCAGAGTCTTCTTGCTGTTCCTCTTCTTCGTGTTCATCCATCCATCCATCCATCCATCCATCCATCCTTTTCTTTCTTACTCGTCACTATATTCCCCTCCCCCCACTCCATGAAAAAGACCCACTTGCTCTTCGTCATCCATCCTATTCCTTTTATCCCACTACTTCTCATCCTGTCCTTCTCTTTCTCATTCACCTCTTTCCCCTCGTTCAGATGGCTCAGCAAACCATGGTACATCTCCCTACCTGGTACCCTTCAACCTTCCTTCTTTCCCCATTACCACCACCACCACCACCATCTTCACCACCACCACCATCACCATTGCTACTATACTCCTAGCTTAGCAAGAGGACGTCGTTCGTTGTAAAGGCCTTCGCACACTGGATCCAATCGTTACTCTGACTGGTCCAACGAAAGTCAAGCTGAGAGAGTAGTGAGTGTGTCGAGCGTGTTACCGGATTGGCATTTAAACACCATTACTCTGTTGCCATAACCAAATGGCAGGCAGGCAGGCAGCCTTGTCTTTTAGTTTGATGCTTCTTACGGGTTAGCTCGCGAAACTAACCGAACTTTTCTGTCGTTATTATTGTTATTATTATTAATATAAAGGTATCTTAGGGAATTAGGACATCAAAAGAAATAGAACTTAATTTTGATAAGTTGGATGTTTCGTCCCTTTATTGGGATTTCTTCAGCAACTTAATCTATAAAGTTCAGCGTCTTTTTTCTCTTTAAACAGACATACATTTTTCTTTTTATTTATTATAATATTCAAAACACAATAGATCTACACTTCGTTAAATCTTAATCCGTTATATTTGATTATTATTATTATTATTTTCTTTTAGAATCCTAATGGACTTTTATGATAATGATGATGATGATGATGGTGTCAACGATGAGATATTATGATTAGAATTAAAATTGAATTTGATTTTCAATTAATTAACTTAGCGATGAATTAAGAATAATTGGCTGATAAATCAAATTAGGCTGATGTGCGAAAACCTTAAAACGAGCAGGTAGAGAAAATGTTTGGTATCAACGTAAGAATGGTCGAAGCAAACGATTCCCTCGGTGAACGCGGTTATCCTTGTCTCTCTCTTTCTTTCTCTTTCTTTCTTTCTTTCTCCCTCTTTTTGGAGAACTCTGTTGATCTTTTTTACTCTTCAGGCAAACCTTTCTTCGCCAGTCTCACTTCAACTCACTTCCCCCTTTAACCACCTTCTTACACTTCTCCCACCAGAATTTTCAGCGACAGGGACTGGGACTCACTCCCCTCCACCTACGCACACATATTGATACCACTCGACTCGGTTAACTCGACGCCAGGTGTATCTACCGGGTGTATTACCTGATATACGTGAAACACTCGTAACAATTCAACAAGCAGATATATTTTGTACTTGATCAGTTTTTTATTTCCCATTCCGTTTATTTTATTCGTGAATGAAGTTTCATTGATCTATTCGAAACAAAATTTCAATTATTGTACTGTTCATGGTATTAGTATAATAAATTTGTGATGTCTGATCAATACAGACCACTGTTACTATTTTCATTCATTTCATTCATTGGTTTTCATTTATTGTTTGACGAAGTCTGATCATATACGACACTTTTTACTTATTGTTCATTCTTTGTGATGTGTCTGATCAAAACTGATCATTACTACTTTCTTACACCATCGTTGAAATATTTTCTCGTTTTCAATAAACGATCATCATACATAATTCATGCGGCTAGCTGACGTTTTACTTATCTTTATTCTTTTTTGCCGTTTATAAAGATGACACTCTCCCATGATATTTCTTCATTTATCAAAGGTCAACATTCCATTCCTGTTAAGATTTTATTTTATTTTATTTTCGTCATTCATTCAGTCAAATTATTATAGTCACCCGTTGTATAAAGGATTATATCCACAAAAGCAGGTTGCATGGTGCACTGGTAGAAGAACGTACAACTTTTGCCGCCACAAAACGCGAATGCTAACCAGATGCGCTAAGTATCATTCGACAACGTTCAGGACTCGTACTTCGTAAGAATCCTATTTACTAATTTATTTCTTTCTCTCTCTTTCTATTTCTCTAACTCTCTCATTTCGTATACTTAGAAGAATAAACAATATGCGTTACACCATATAACATAGAAATTCGTGGGATAGTCATTAATCCATTCGTTCATTCGCTAATTATTCCGACAGATGCTTAAAAAAAAAAAGACATTGCAATTTGAACAATCCTATAATTGTTGTTGTTTTTTTCTTTTTTTTTTTAAATTGATATTACCCACGATCCATCTCGTATGTATTCCAAATATATACTTAATTAATTAACAAATGTATTATATATATATATAAAATTTGTATATTTAATACATAATATACCAGGAGAGGAGTCTAACAGGTTTGCATCTTTTTTTTATTACATCTTGTGATGATACGTTTTGAATAATAAAAAAGATTTCTAGAAAATAAGTCGCGAAGATTTTTTGTTATTTTTGTTAACATAAAGTACTTTATAATTAAGTCGGTATTTATCGTTGGTAATTATCATTTGAAAGAGATACATACGCAATAGGCCTTTGGTGCGTTATTTCTTTTTCTTTTTTTTTGACAAGGTAAGATAGAAACTTTAAAGTCTCGCAAAGAAAAAGAGAAAAAAAAGAAATAAAAAGGAAAAAAGAGGAGGGGGGAGGGTGGGGAAAAGTTTAACGAGGAAACATGTGTGCGGTGGTTCCTGAGTTGCCCTTGTGTGTATGTCAAAGGAAGTGGGAAACTAATCAAAGTAACGGTTCGTCCCGATTAGACAGCCAATACGGTCTGTAACTCATGGAAATGACTTTACGTAATTTCACGTAACGTTTTTGCAAACTCTAATCGCCGTGCAATGTCCCGAGAAAAGACAGGGAAAACAGGAAGAGCATGCGAAAGAGAAAATTACCCAAGCAAAAGGAAGAGATTTGTTTCGGAAACGTTTGTTGTTCAAGCTATTTAGATAGCTTCGGACAAACTCATGAAAAATAAATCCTCGTTTAGATCGTATCGTGTAAAAACTTTTTTACACTTTGTTAAAATACACTACAGTAAAAGTTTTCATATATTTTTCTTCTAATAATTTCTAATCGTTCACATCGATGACCAACAAATTCTATTTAACGAGTTAAACGGCTGACATTTCTTTTTCTTTTTGTAATTTTGATTATCAACCATTTCTTTTTCTTTTTTTTTAATTCTATCACCACTATCATCATCATCATCATCATTATTAATTAATCTTCATTTATAGAATACAGTAATATACGAATTGATACTGGTTCAGAACAGAAAGAGAGAGAGAGAGAGATTCCTTTCACGTGATTAAATGTCGAAGGAAATTTTTGTTCTTGCTTAGCTATATCGAAGAGGATGTAGAAAGTCGTGAGATGATGATGTAACGTTAAAACATAGACATTAATGCTCTCTATGGCATCCAAGTTCTACTCCTTATTCTCTCGATTCAGCAAACATATTATATGTAATATATATATGCTATAGTAATTCTCTAATGAAATAAAAAAAGCTTATTGGAACATATATATACATATATCTATCTAAGAAATGTTCAAAGGTGATCGGATTTATCGATGGTGTATGCGTGACTCTTACTTTCAAAGTCAACGTACTTGCCGTTGGTGTTTTGCGGCCGATAAGACTTTTCTTTTGTCGATTGCAAACCACAAAGTACGTACGTGAACCCCCATTCGCGATTGATCTCATATATACATATATCCATACGCGTTTCATGTTACCATTTTACTGTTAATAATACTTAATATTTGAAAATACGTGTATATATATATATATATATAATCATTTCTTATTTCGTGTTTGTTTTTTATAATAATTATAAATTTTCTTTCACAGATAAGTTCCATGAAACTTTATACCCAACGTGATAATTTGTTCATCTCGTGGAATAAGAAAAAATAATAATCAAGCCATTAATATAAGCCATAGGAAGATTGACTTTAATGGATTTAACTTTTATATGAGTATATATATACCTATAGGAGAGAGTATGATATTTATAGAATGACATTAGTCGACATGCTAATTAACTGGTTAAAAAAAATCATATTTTCTTTTATAATTATTGGTACCAGCAGAAAAAAAAAGAGAAAGAGAAAGAGAATAATTCCTAATGACATATGTCCATGTACTATGTTGGAAGATTAATAATACTTGCATTCTCATTTAATAAACAGTGTGATTATATTTGCTCGTTCTTTATCGTATATGTATAAATAATACATTTTAGTAAGAAGGGAAATTTCATTGCAGCCTTGACATTTTGCCGATCTCACCAAGGTCACGTTATTGTGTTAACGTCTGTGTCTTGGTATGTGTGTTTACATGACGCTCGTTAATACCTGCTACGTCAGTTAGTTCCTGCTTCTTTCTCTTTCTTCCTCTCTTTCTCTCACTACCATAGTATTCATAGTAAACAAGTTAGTTTTTGGGATATCAATAAATTAAGAATTACAAGTTACAATATTTCTATTATTTTATATTGATTCAAATATAAAATAACATAAAAATTATTCAAATTATAAATATATCTATATTATTCGTTATTTTTTTCTTTTCTGTCTTTTTCCTTTTTTTTTTCTTAAATATAACATTTATGTTTTTTTTTTTTTTTTGCAACAAGCTATGTTGAACACGCTGCGAGGACGATAGAAATTGCTTCCTTTTTATTTTTGTTATCTTTGCATTGGACTTAACTGTGCACGGCTTATAAAGGCACGAGAAATATACAAATACTCTTAATGAATAAGATAGTAATAATAATAAAAGGCTGATGCGTTCGTTTATAATTCCATGATGCCAATCATAATGTCAAAATAATTAAGTGTTACGCGTTTTCTTCTAGAAAAAAATTCGGATAAAATCTTAATGCTTCTATCGTATCGTCTCTGCAAGCTTTTCCATGTTTTTCTGTAACTAATAATCTTTCTCGTGCCAGTAATACAGATATTCCTTCGGATCGTGCGAGTTCTTCCGCAGTTAACGAACCTCTTTCCTGTAACTATGTAATATAAACGCGTGAGGCTTTGTGTTTTATTTTATTATACTATTAAAGATAATTCTATAATATAGACAATTAATATTGTACTTACTAAATCTGCTATAGAATCAGCAACAGCAAGATCATCGTGAGATCGAATTTGAAGAACCATAACGCCACTGTCAAAGACTCTTAGCACTATAGGCAGACTTAAAGATGCTAATTGTCTGCTAGCATTTAATAGATCTTCAGGGGACAATAGTTCCAATCCTCTAGCTCGATTAACACGACAGTAAACATCAGTAAGTGCCATCATTCCACCTACTTCCTGAAAAAAATATGAATTATTTTCTATCTGTACTATTAACGAGATATTTATAATCGTTTATTAATAATATAACAATCTGATTTACCTTGATTGGTTCTTCTAGGATATGTGCAAGTTGCATAGCTAATTGTTTAAAATATTCATTACTACTTTTATAAGCATCTCTTGTTACGGGATCATCGATACCTAGACTCATCAAGTAAGATTTAAATCTAACAGTCTCATCCTCCGTGATGTCTCCTTGTCTCTCCTGCAATATTCTTGAATTATGAATGTCGACTTTATAAATTAATCATTGAAAGTCACCCTTATTTTTGCAGAGATGGTTTTAGATATTGCCACCATATCTTTAGCCATTTCCATAAGCTTCTTAAGATCTTGGAATGCCTTAGAAATACTCTCATCGGTTGCCTTTTGTTGTTCTTGAAGACTCCTTTCGATACCTATGATACCCGTTCTTGTTTTTATCTGTGGCAGTGGTTTAGATGTAACGCGTAAACTTTGAATGTTCATATCGGTTAATTGATACGGAATAGGAGGATCAGATTCCCAAGTTCTTCTTTTAAGTACATCTCTTAATTCTACTATAAAATTAGAATCCAGACCTTCTTTGAATGATAATTTAATAAAGCTAAAGGCACTGTTCTCCGCTGGTCCTGGCATTTTATCTAAAAACATACTATATTAATTAAATCTATTTATTAAATATCATATTTGTATGATTAATTATTACTTCCTTACCAGGAGACGGTTCAGAGAGATGTAAAATAACTTTATTGTTACGTCTAAAAGAAAATGGACCTGGAGATTCCTCTTCGAGAAAAACTACATATCTTAACGGTAGTGAAAGACACGTGTTACCTCTTGGTATATCATCCGGTCTTCCCCACAGTGCTCGGTGAGTTGTAATATATAATTGACCACCTTCAAACTGTGTCTGTCAATAAAATAAAGGTTAGTTTTATTAATCTTATATGATCTTATATATTTGTACATACCTTAATATCTCCATCATACAAACGAACACCAAAATCTCGTCTAACGTTCAATTCGTTTGGTAAAAGACGTGGATTGGCATATTCAAATCTATTCATTTTAAAAGAAAGAAGGAATATTCAAAATTAGTTTTGAGTATACTCTGACATTTATTTATGCCAAACAGACTTGCCAACATTATATCATTCTTAACAGATGTCGCTTCGAATATTCTGTTGGTTACACTGATTTCTTAACCTATATAACGCACGCATGCTAGACAAAGAAAATTTATAAAAATATATCAAGTTTATTTTTTGAGGTCTTATATTGCATCACATTTTTTTTTTTTAAGTATGCATTATAACAATTTTGAACCATTTTATAAAATGATTATTATTTAAATTCATACACACACATGAATAATACATTATTAATTAATCTCATATATATATCGTTAAAGACATTAAATACGTACATTAGATAATGTTGTTTTCTTTATCTAGCATTTATTTTATTTAAAAATATAGAAAAAAAAAATTGTTCATTTTGTTTAGTTTTTGAATTTTCCCACATTTTCTGTCGTCATCTTAAATAATGAAATTTGCAAATCAGGAATGAGCGCGGTAAAAGATGCACTGTGATTGGTTTGATATTCAAATGCTTGTATGCGGTGCTTCATTACAACACGTTTTGAACAACGTAATTAACTATGTAAAATATATTATTTTTTTCGTGATTATTTATTTCATTATTAAAGTGAAGTGTTTTATTTTAAAGTGCATTCAACGTTGTCAATAAAGAAGTAAAAATATGGAAATTAGAAAAATTTGTTATCAATTCCAAAAATCGTCTTTCAAAGGAGTAAGTTGAAATTTTCCATTTTCTTATCAGTAGATTCTATGGGTTAATAAAAGTTATAAACTTTATAGTACCAGTCACATTAGTTCAAATATATTTTTTCTGAATTTATTCAGTAAACGAACTGTGTAAATAGAACCGCAACCATGGTTAACAATGATGGTGTATAGTTATAGTATATGATTCCCTGCGTGTGTATGTGTGTAATACACGCTGTATAATGATTAACGTCTTCTTTTGTAATATATTTCTTTTCACAGTTTAATGTATTAAGATTATTTTTCTTATAATTAAGTACAGTACAATACAATGTGTAATGATACACTTCATATTTTTTTCACAAGCACAAGCTCGAACGTACCCCATTAGTTAATACTTTGAGAGAGGACTGTTAAGTCTATTTAATAAAATGAAAAGGATTAAAAGAGTATGTATCAGATGGAACGATTAGAATATTTACTTTAAGGCCAATAGCAATTATCTAATGTGACAAGAGGTATGATGTGTTCATTCATCCATTCAGTTATACTTCTTGTCGTATTAAATATTTCTATTCTTCAATATTGTTTATAAAATGTAATTAAAGAAAGTAATGTAATTATAGGCTGAATTAGACTTAACGGTTCCCTTAAGTTTGTATTTTTCAAATAGCTTTGATGTCCATGAAGTTAGTCAAGTATTTAGACCGTATTAAGGAATACATGAATACTTTTGATCTTAATGGTACGCACGAGCACAGTCCAAAATACATTAGGAAGGGCATGGCAAGGATTGTTCTTCAAAAAGTTTCACCTTAATTCAATAAGATACAAAGATTAATGCATATACAGGGTGAGGTGAATGTGCCCTTATTATATCACAGAGAGGCGTAACAAAAATATAAAACAATTTAAATTTTATAGTATCTTTGTATGAATCATACATCCATGCAACAGCTACGCGCTGCGATTCGTCCCATTGTTTTAACTATCAAAGCGATAACAAGCATTTTATCTATTGACGTACAAAATTCTTCAGAGATAGATCACCGTTTATAGTTTTTTTTTTTTTTTCATATATAAGATCCAACATAGTGGATTAGAGCATTTACAAAAGATTATCTCTAACAGATTAAGTAAACTGGACAAGTTGAAAAATATTCTTTTAAAATGCAATTAAAATATGAGAGCATTTCATTAAGATTTAATATAGCGTTATCACTTCTCAAGTTTTCAGGAGGTAGTCTCAAAAGTATTGCAACTAATGCGTATCTAAGCATAATCGTTTCTTTTTCAGTATTTTTTTGTTCTTACATATATATAACCGATTTATTTAATATATAATACTAGTACTATATAATATTGCTCTAGTAAAAATTGCAATTATTCAGGGTACGAATCGCTTGGCACTATTATTGTCATCATCACTCTATTTTCCTTTCTCGCTGTTTCTCTCACTCATATTCTCTCTTCTTTTCATTCTTTCTTTAATCTCTCTTCCTTTCTTTCTCTCTAACATGCTCACTATTCATTCTTTCCGTATTAACTCACACCTCTCTTGAACTTACACATCGCTTATCATTCTTTCCATTATTTTCAGTTAACTCGAACTATAACTAGCCTCTGACAAAACTAAATTTTGGTAAACAAGTTGCAAGCTATCTTCAATATTAATCTCCTTTACAATTTCTTTTTTCCGCATACATGTTCTATAGTCAGTTTAACAATAAACTTAATGTGTACCATCATATATGCATATATATATATATATTTTTGGAGAAGTATACGTATGCATATATGAATATTTAATACACGGGTATTAAGAATAAAAGATTACTTTTGTGCCAATATACAACAGTGTTAAATGATAATTTATCTCCTCTTTATGTGTACACAGATGAAACGTATGTATGTGTGATCGTTTTAGATTTGTATATATTTAGGATGTTCCACAAGAAAGATTCGTTGGGTGTATGTAAAATCCATTGCGAACAGCCATTTGACATTAAAAAGATCATAATTTTTCGAAGATACCATTTCTAGTTGATATGTCAGCCCTCTCATTAAATATATTATTTAATTATATATTTATATATATATATTTATATTAATACGAACACTTATACAATTAATAAACATTCTCATGATAAAAATCAACTTTATTTAATTAACGGTAATATTAATAATAATAATAATAATAATTATTATAATTGTAATAATCTATATAATAATAATAATAATATAATAATGAGTGCCGATGTATTTGTTTTTGTTAAATATATTAATAACAACAAAAGATATGTTCAATTAGTCCGTATTTTAGTTAAGTTAACAAGTTATTAGAACATTCAGTCTCATTTAATTATTAACACTATGCCGTCCGTACGTTTAATGCCGGCGGTTTTTTTGAGGTTCCAGGGAGACAATTATTTTCGCATGGCACCAACGTGGAGCCATTGGGGGGGACTGCATAGTATTAATTAATTAATTAATTAATAATATAACTTTCTTAGTTTCAGCAGAGTAAGATACGTGCCGAGCCGATGCGCGCGCAACCAACGCGGAGTGGGGTTGGGTCTCGTGGTGATCGGTGGTGGGGGTCGGCCCTGCACAGCTGATTTTGACATTTCTAGTCGAGCCGCTGCGAGGGGTTGTTGTTCAGCACGTCTCCGTGTTTTAACATTTATTTCGAGCAAATATCAAGTTAGTAAACACAATTTAATTCAAATATTTTAATATTTAATACATTTTAAATATATTCGCGCGCTGTTATATATCCTTTTCATTCGAAAATTATGATCCCTTTTTGTTATAATATCTTTTTACTGTTTCTTTTTTTTTGTGATCTCTATTATTTATTGTTTATTTTTTTAAATATGTTTTTTTTTCAAATCCATATTTTCAAAAATGATCGTTCTCTCGAACCGTTCTCGTGGCTCGCCTTTGTGTACATACATACATACATACATAATATAATCGATAGAGACAATTATCGTTCGCAATAAGATGTCGATTATCGTTTACAGTTTTAATTACAATAATGGAGCTTTTAATGAGAATTCAGCGATATTTAGTCCCATAGTAGTTGGCGATAGAAAAAACCTGAATAAGTGTTTATATCTTTWTTTTTTTTTTTTTCCTTTTTTGTAATTTTTTTTTTTTTATTATTTTTTTCTTTTTTTATTATTAATTATTTTAAGAATGAATTTCAAATAGTTCGATCTTTTATGACAAAAAGTGTATAGTATAGAGTGTAAAATTTTCTCATAATGTATCTATATAATTTTTATGTGTACATATATATATATATATATATATGTATATATATACGAAGGTTTTGAAATTTTTATTATATATATATTTCACGTCTCAGTTGTTACTTTTTATTTTTGTGTATTATGTATGAAGAGGTACAAAATTTATAGGTAATAGAATATGACTATGTGTGAGGTGTTTAGAAGAAGGCTACCTATACATTTTCGTTCGACTCGCAAAGACAAAATAAAATTCCCATTGTTTTAATTGACCATAAATAAATCTGTATTCACATCGATACGATTTTTTCGTGATCGAGAATCGATTGATTTATTATCGTCAAAATTTCTAATGGGAATCGTACGATCAATCGGTAGATTACAACGTTTCTTTTGTTATTTATTTTTTTTTTTTAGAAAGAGTAAGAGGAAGAGGAGGAAGAGAAGGAGAGAGAGAGAGAGAGAGAGAGGAGATGGTATAATTTGGTCACAAACGCCAAGTGCAGAGACAGATATATATATGTGTATGTATACATATATAATTTGGATCTTTGATATAAGGTAAGATCGATTTCAAGGAAACTGATTGTTAGAGCATCGTGTGATGTATGTGTATATATGTGTGAAAGAGCACGATCCAAGGAGCGAACACGATTGTCGAATAATATTTTATTTTATTTTATTTTAATTTTAATTTTAATTTTAATTTAATTTAATTTTATTTTATTTTCTAATATTTTCATATTATTTTTTTTTTGTTATACTTTTAGGACTTTCAGGGAAAATAGTTTCTTTCTTTGAATGATTTCTTTGTCATTCCTTTTTTTTTTTTTTTTATATATTTTTCTCTTTTTTCTTTTATTTTCATTTTACTTCTTTTTTTCCGCACATCAAGAGCACGTTACTGTGATAAACTCTGTACAAACATTAACAGTCCGTGTATAGGACAACAACGTAACGCAACGTTACGTTTCGTTTCGTTTCGTTTTGAAAAATATTCGAAATTATTTTCTCATATTTTTTTCGTCACGATTATTCGAAAAAGAGTTATTCCATTTTTCCTGTATTGTTTCTTTTCTTTTCATTCATAGTTATAGAATTGTTATAGTGTACGTCGCGAGGTCATTCGTATGAACGAACAAATATTTGTTGTTAAAACTAACTAATGATGGACGAGGATAAAAATACAAAGAAATAAAAACAGAATAAAAAAATAAACATACACGATAATAATTCGTATTTTCAGGAATGTATGTGTGTGTGTGTGTGTAAATTTAATTTTTTAATGAAACTCAACAATTTTATTATTCATATATGTCAGCATTAAATTGTATAATTCAATTAAATCGTTGAAACCTTAGATCTCATCCGAAATAATTTGGTATTTTTGAGAGAAATAATATAAAAAGAATTTAATTATACTTTAAAACTATATAGTAGTTGTATGATACATCTTTAAAATCTGCTTATATTTCTACAATAATATTCGTAGTTTTTTTATCCATTTTTATCTCTTCCCGTGTTTTGAAAATCAATGTTCTGTTGTTAATCTTGCTGTTCAATCGAATCTAATCTACGGATTAAATTTTAATTTCATATCTTAATTATTCGCCACTTGTAAATTCATATATTACCAAGTTGAAGTATGTAATTATACCTTATTTCACATTTAAAACGGTTCAGTATAGTTATATTAAGATTTAATTAATCATTTCACGAATGAACGAATTGTACAAAGTAACGCCAACACATATATATATATACATGTATTATATATGCGTAATATATATTTCTTTTCTTGTTATCTCTTAGTTTTATTTAATTAAAATCTATATTATGTTAATTTGTGCTTGATAATGGACAAAAGAAAAAACAAAAAAAACTAAGAAAAATAACAATGTATAATATATTGATTGTTCGCTCATTACACATTTATCAAATAAATTATAATGTTCGTCGTTTTTTTTTTTCTGTCTTCTAGCATATATTCGCGACACTTCGTCACACAATCAGTCGTATTTTGATCAATTAGTGGTAGTAGGAGTCAAGGGGAAAAATATCGATGGTCTTGAAATCCTACGTTAAACAAATTATTCAATCATTTTTTTTTTTTCATCAACGTGCATACGATGTATATCATTTTTAATTTGCTCGATAGAAACTTTCTTTTAGTCTTGAACCGTGTTTACATTACAAATGTAAGGACATCAAAATATTCGACGAATTTTTCTTTTTTTTCTTTTACTTTTCTTCTCTAACGTAGCCTAAGATTATATAAGTATGTGTGAAACAAAAAATTCATATATTATATTATAAATTATATGTTAACAATTTCAAATATTATTTAATTATAACCCCGGTAAATCAATTTCGTTATCTTAATTTTGTTAAAATAATTCAATACAAATTGTTATAGATCTAATATTGCAATAAGAATAATTTCAAACGAAAATTAATAATATTTTGTATGTTTCTAAACGTTATATTGTTTAAAAACATACATATTCTAGCGTAAAAAAAAAAAAAAAACATTTGAGACATTTAATGTAAATATAAATGAATCAAAATCTAATTAATTAGTGTGCACATTATGCTCTTGCCTGTTATAACGTTCGGTTTCTCTCTCTCTTTTCTTCTTCTCTTGTTGATTTAAATTAATCTTCTTTATATCCATCGTATATTTTCCTCCTCCTCCTCCTCCTCCTCCTCCTCCACCTTCTTTCTCCCAACTTCCAGCTGATCTCATTTTCTCAATGGATGCCACATAGCAACTGGACGTCTCAGTGCTGTTAACATTTGTCTCCAATGTGCTAATGCTCTACCAGCTGAAGTGGAACCAACAAAAACGTGACCTATAGGATTAGTTCTAGTGTTGGTTGTGGTTTGTTCGTTGTGCACCTCTGATACTGTCAGTCTCAATTGAATTGTCTGCAATAAAAAAAAAAATGAAAGATACAACAATAATAATTATTTTTAATTATATACTTTATTGTGTGCATCAGAGAGAGAGAGAGAGAGAGAATTACGTATAGATTATATTTAAAAAATTATGTAAAAGAAATATTATTATAATATTATTATTTAATTAGACATATACCTGTAGAGCATGAGCAGGTACACTGAATATTATTGCCTCGTTGAAAATAGGACTCTTCTCTCCCTTTTTCACCGACGTCTTTTTCTTGTGCAATTTTTTTCCTTGTTGCAGCAGGTACACCTTTTGCGAAAACAATTATGTCTAATTAATATTCCTTTTTTATTTTTTTATACAGATATATTTATATATATATTTTTTTTGGTGAAACACTTTTGTATTACCTTGACAAAGAAATCCCCAGGAATAGTGTTGTTAGAACCACGTAAATTACTAGCTTTTACTACGACCAAAGTAAGCCTTTCCGCAGTTGGCAAGTAGCTCAGAGAGAACATAAGTTCACCCAAGTGCGGCGTAGGTAAGGCAGGTCCTGTTAATGGTAGCCAGGTGGTAGCAGGTGGTCTTGGCGCTGGGCCTAATCTTAAACTAGCTTCGCCGATAAGTGAAGCACCACCGCCGATACTTGATTCGTCAGAAAACACCTACGATTATTTGTCATTAATATTAGATTTTTCTTAAATAAAAACTTTATTTTATTTTTTTTTTATTACCTCGACCAGGAGTGTTCTTCCTGCTGGACCACCGTCCAACGGGAATAAAAATTTTTCTTGATAACTCGGCGATGGTGAACTTCTGTATAAACGTGTTTGTACGTGCGTTTGTCTATCGGGTAATAGACATACCCTGTAATTTATTTAAACAACAAAATGATTAATTATTTAAATATAATATTATGTTTGTAAAAATCGTTAGAAATTTATCATTTTTTTTTATTTTTTAAATTATAAACACAAACCTTGCGAAAGTATCTTGCGCTGCTTGACCATCAGGTGCAACGAGTTCTCTAGCTTCAAGAACGCTAACTGCTAAATCACCTTCTGAATCGGTACCACGTCCACCCCATCTTTCGTGTTCTAAACCAACGCAAACGTATCCTACGACAGGTGTTTCCTCAAGATCGTTCAATACCACGCTTGTATCTGAACAAACACTTTCGCAACTTATTGCTCTTTTCAAATTCGATTCATCCGGTGGAGGTGGTTCAGGTTCAGGTCCCTGTGAACCACGACGACTTCCTGAATTCGATTCGTGTTCGTGTTCGTTTATAGTGTAATTCGTAATATAATTTTCTTCGAGACTTTGCTAAATTACGAAATATTATTATTATTATTATTAATTTCGTTAGAGAAGAAAACAAATCTTTCTATTTTATAATATTTATCAAAGGGGGGGGGGTGGAGGGATGCGTGGGAGAAAAAAGAAAATTTGAACAAATACCTGTGATAATCTTCTTTTTATTTGAACGTTTTCCAAAACTGCATAAAGTTCTTGACTATTCCGCCGTCTGAGATTGATCAATTAAAAATCCATAATATTTAATATTTGATTCAATATTAATTAATACAAAGAGAGAGAGAGAGTATTAAGGACTTTGAAGAGCTTACCTTTGAGTATCGGAAGTTTCATGTTCTACAAACTCGTGAATACCATTCAGTCTCTCTATACTCTTCCTTCTCTGTTCTAAACTATTAAATATATCCTATAATAAAATAAAATAAATTATGTACATAATTATATATTTAAATGTTTCACAATTAAATATATAAATTATCTTTTTATAAGATTTTTAAAAATATATTATATATAATTAGATATATTTTATAATTATTAAATATATAATATTAAATAATAAAATTACTTCGGAGGTTCTAGTGAAGCTTGGATCAGACATGAACGTATAGGATTCATGATTATGATCCTTCAACAATAAAGGCGAAGATGGTGGATCCTGTAAGCTGTAATATACCTGAAAGGCCAAACATTTCGATAAATTTTCTCTCAGTTGATATGAGAAATAGAAAAATAAGAAGAAATGATTTACTTCCTGAGCAGTTCTATGAGCTTCCAAGTTTAGCTCGGGGCTGTAAAGATCGGAACTACGTCTGGAAGCATCAAGGCCAATGGCGTCCGAATCGGTTTCAGTGTATATGTCACGTACCTCGTTCTGTAAACGACTTCCTGTATTCTCGTTCACCATACTTGGCGATCTCGAGAAGGTAAATCGTTGAACTTGTTGAGCTGACGATAGAACGGAACTGCAATTCATTTTTTTTTTTTTCAACATCATTCAATTTTTAATATGATTAAATTGATGCGTGTGTGTGTGTGTGTGATTTTAATTTTATACAGTAATTCATCGTGTTCCACTTGAAATATAATTTACAAAATTTATTTCGCATAAAGTGGTTAGATAACATTTAGTTATCGATATATTTTATTATTAAATTAAATTTTAATAGAAATAAGAAGAAATGATTTACTTCTAAAATTAAAAATTAAATTTATAATTAATTTTTTTTTTTTTTAAATCTAATTAAAATAATTTATATGCGAGAGAGTTATATGGTAATTTGTATATAGTAATAAATAAAAAAAATATAGTAATATATTTGTTATATAGTAATAAATAAAAAAAATCTTACTTGTAAAATTCCGAGGCATCGATGTAACTTTGCGAGGTAACCGATCTAAGTGCATTGAAAATCCTTTCACCTGTAGTAGGTCCATTCTTTTTGAGAACGTCAGTAGGAGGATCAGGTGGAGCAGGTGGTGGTGGTATAGGACTCGATGCAGATTCGCTGTTGTTAATTTTAGACGAATTCATTTGAGGTTGCATAGCATCAGCATAAAGTATTTGTTCTTGATCTTGATGAGTGATCGACGTGTGATCATTGATCGTATCGAAGGCAGGATGATCAGGTAGACTTTGAATATATTGAGAGACTCTTTGAAGACCAGTATTCGAGGAATTATCATGATACAGATAAGACGTGCCAACGTCATCTTGAATCGTTGAACTTCTGAATGGTGTCATTTCAATACTTTGAGCAACCTCGTTGTTCCTTCGATCCAATTCGTTTTCCAAATTTTGAGCATTTTGTAGCATCTTGCATAGGGTCTGAGGCCCATAAATAGATTCCATGATAGTTTGGCTGGTTGAATTGGTATGATTCGTCAAACCAAAACTATTAGCCGATCCTCTCGAATCATTTCTAACGTGTTGCCTCAATTGATGGTTTCTTTGTACGACGTCATAACCGGGATATGTCTTATCGTCATTAGTAGTTTTAACATCGAGAGATGCGATAGGTGTATTATGAACATTGTATCTATTATTTGTCTCAAATTGTCTATAAGGATTACACCTTGGATCGTAAGTTTCTTTTATTCTTTCTTCGGTTATATCGTATCTTCCTAATCTCGTATCCGAATGATTTTGCATATTATAAGATGTCATTTGTATATTTTCTTGCAACATCTTTCCCGTATTACCTTCCCCATCGAATCTAAAGGCCGAATGATCGTTAGGTGCTTTGAAAATACCATAATTCTTGACCGGTTCGTTTTGGAAGACGAAAACCGAGGCTGCTGTTCCTCTAGATGAAATTGTTCTTTGCAAGGGTGGTGGTGGTGTCAAAGGACCAGGATCAGACTCCTGCATACGAAGATAATCGACAGTGCTAGGAGTTTGAAGTGGAGACGGTCTTGGACGAGATGTTGCTCTTGGTTGAGGTGCTGGCCTTAATGGCTGAGGTGGTATAGTGCTACTACTTCCGGTACCAAGTGGTGGATGAAGATCTCTGTCCACAGCTTCGAATCTATGGTCCATATAACACATGATTTTAACAATTTCAAACAATTCAATATCATTTAAATTAGATATTTTCTAGGTCAACACAAAAATGATAAAATTATAAAATAGATTCAACAAAATGATTTGATTAATGCATATTTAAATAGAAATTAGTTTACTAGGTCAAGATAAGGAATTAGTTAAATCAATGTTATCAATTAAATCATATGCTTTAGTAGTTGCACTTAACGTTACATCAACGTTAGTATCATTAGGTCTTTTTGAATGCCTTTGAGCAAAGCACCATTTAATGTCTTCATTAGATTATTTTGAGTGCTTCTATGTGAAAGTCGAATCATTAAAGTGCAATCTAGGAAGGTTAATAAAACGATGCCTTTCTGTAGAAGCTTTTTGGCTTCATGGTCTAGTTGGAAACCTTTCTGTTTGTTACATCTATCTGTCTGTTTTATTTTAAATTATTCTAGAAAGTTTTCCAAATAATTTCGACAATTTTTAAATGTAAAAACATTAATCTTATTTACCGTGTAAAGGCTCCTTGTGCATCCAATCTCAAATCACTATCACTGTGCAACAAATGTTCAGAAGGATTACCAGTTTGTCGATATAAACCTGGTACAGTTTGTGCCGTTGGATGTTGAGCTTTTACAAGACCAACCTGTCGTTGATAAAACAATAAATAAATCAAATCAATCATGATTGTTTGTTAGATAAATAAATCATTTTTTCAAAGTATAGTATCTTATTAATATTTTTATATTTATTAATTTTTTCAAATATATATTATATATTTATAGACCAGTTTTATATAATTATTATTTTATTTTGTACCTTTTCTTCTCGTGGTGCCCATAACCATGATAATCTCTGTCTCCATTCTTCGCATATACTCCAAATATTTCTAGTACCCCATTGCCAGCCAATGCAATATCTAATATTAAATATATTTTAGAAATAATAGAGAAAATATTAATTAATTAATTAATTAATTATATCATCTCATACAAAATTATTATCGATTATCATATGTCAGATATTTTAACGATTATTAGATATATTGTAGTAGAAAGGTTTATCCAATAAAGAGGCCAACGACATCGAGAATATTCTATAATTAGGCGAATATAGATGAGCTTATCAAAGAGGGTCAGGAGAAAGGATGGAAGATTGTAAAACGACTTTGATAGTTAAGATAAATTATTGCGAAGAAAATTTATTATTAAAGTATTGTTATAAATTTATTTATATATTTATTTATTTATTTATTTCATTTTGATTTATGTTTCTTTTTTCTTTTTGTAGAGAAACGTAGATATAATTTTCTTGTTTGTCTTCGAATGATTTTTCTTTATCGAAAATTCTATCGTTCACATTCGTCTGTTAGAAGAAATGAAAAGGAAGTTGAACTCTCAGGAAAGAACCTATACCAAGTCGGTGATACAATTGCTCGCTGAGTGACCTCTTAACCTGTTGCACACGTGTATAACACTTACCGGTTTCGAAAAGTGTATTATTGTATTACTAGTTCTTCGATTTGTCTCTTATTATGTGGAAAGAGATAAAATAATACACGTGACTAGTATATTGTGGTTTGAGTTAAAAAGAAAAAGATAAATGAACATTTTCGAAATTTAAATAAACAATTTTATTTTAATTTTTAATGAATCTATTCGTATGTGGAATTAAATCAAAAATGATCGGTCAAATTTCTAAATAAGATGATGGTTGTTATATTAAAAAGGGATATAGAGAGAGATCACTATTTTTTTTTTTATTTATTTATAAAATAAAGTGATTATAATTTTTAATTAAAATTTATTAATTTCGATTGTAAAAATAATTGACAAATCAAAAATATTATCTCCCATTTGTTTTATCTGTCGAATAAAACAAACGTAGTAGAATGATATGGATCGTTTATTTTGAAAATAGTTGTAAGTCCATTTTCTGTTGTTTTAAGAAAATTAAAAAGGTTTGCATATTGATTAATTTAAAAATATTCATTATTTATATCAACTTTGACAATGTTTCTATTAATTTATCGATATGTAATTT
>NW_014569667.1:61137-62693 GCF_001313835.1 Polistes canadensis | reverse complement strand
CTTATTATATAAAAATATATAAAAATTAATTAAATAATAAATTCTTGTTTCTTTAAGAAATATCAAGAGTTAAATAATAAATAAAAAATTTATTAAAGTTAAATTTATTTAGATTGTTTAATATTTTCACATCCGTTTTCAAAACAATAGCCAGCCTCATGTGATAAATTTTCAGAAAACTTGTTGGTCCCCAATGTATTAAATATAAATTACGTGATATCTCATTCATTTTCTTTTTACTAAATGGACAATATATACATATACCAATTTGAAAATAAACGGTCCATATTATGTCAGTTTCTAAACAGAGAAATGAGATTAGATCTAAGAGATATTTAGGTAGATGAGTTTGGAATCGTTTGACCATTACCTTCTGCAGAGAGCTAAAGCAGCACCAACGACGACGACAATGACCAGTCCGACACCGAGACCGGTGAGAGCCCAACCCATCCTTCTTAATGCCAAATCTAGGCCCAACCACAAATCCAATCAGACCGCCGGAGCCTGAAACACACGGAGTAAATCCATGGAGAGCATGATCCGATTACTGTTACAGAACCGAGATTATTCGTGGATTAAGAGACCTCGTAGAAATCCACCTTTATCGATGCTATCCTCCCTTCCCACACCCCATACGGACCCATGTTTTATTTATTTCTAATCCGAAAATATTTCGACGTGTGCTTTATAGAAGAAAAAATTACATTTTTCATCGTTTCGTAAAATTCTATCTAAACAAAATATAATACAATGAAAGTTAACACTAAATTAATGATATAATTTATATTAATAAATTAATGTGGTATAACAAAATATAATATAATGAAATATATTCATCTTTTGTCATTTTTTAACGTAGAAGGAAACTTTTTGTTTATTTATTTATTTCTTTTTTTTGTTGTTGTTTCATAGAATATTAGAGAAAATAAATAAGTATATATATATATATATTGTGTGTTTTATTTTTCGAAAAATATAGCCGAAAAAAAAGTGTCATTCTCGTTAATACACGTAACATCAATTTTAATTACTTTACGGTAAACTTTGAAAACAGCGGAAAGGACGAGTAAAGTAGAATGGGGTAAAAAGGGATGGAAGGGTTGTTGGAAGGGTTTGAGGATGTCGATAGAAGTTAACGAGGCAGTGGATAAAACGATAAAATCTTCCTTTAAAGTTGTACGAGAAGAGTGCCGTCGTTCTTTGAGGTTCGAACATCAGCAACGTTGAAAAAAGAATTTTACTCTCTCTCTCTTTCTACGATCTATGAATCTACAGATATTTCTCAGCATGATTAAAAGAGGAATAAGAAAAAGTAATCGTTTTGGTTAAATCATTACGATGTATTGATTAAACTTTTGTAATTAGACTTTTTTTAATTGCTTATATTTAACATTTCTTTGTATTTAATGAACAACCATAGATTAACATTATTTTATATAAATATTTAATTCACAAAACAATTATTTTAATCACAAACTTTTATTATTTAAAATTCCATCTAACAAATTAAGTACCAACTACACGTTTTAATGGCATGTTCTTCTCATATAGATACT
>NW_014569667.1:60592-61123 GCF_001313835.1 Polistes canadensis | reverse complement strand
ATTAAGTGCTTTCATTAATATAGAAAGAGATATTTTTAATTAGATACTTTTATTATTTAAAATTCTATCTAACAAATTAAGTACCAACTACACGTTTTAATGGCATGTTCTTCTCATGTAGATACTATATATTTAACATTTCTTTGTATTTAAAATGAACAATCATAGATTAACATTATTTTTAAAATATTCAATTTAAACAAACAACTATTTTAATTAGATACTTTTATTATTTAAAATTCTATCTAACAAATTAAGTACCAACTACACGTTTTAATGGCATGTTCTTCTCATATAGATACTATATATATTTGACATTTTTTTGTGTTTAATGAACAACCATAGATTAGCATTATTTTATATAAATATTTAATTCAAAAAACAACTATTTTAATCAGATACTTTTATTATTTAAAATTCTATCTAACAAATTACGACCAACTACACGTTTTAATGGCATGTTCTTCTCATATAGATACTATATATATAACATTTCTTTGTATTTAAAATGAACAACCATAGATTAGCATT
>NW_014569667.1:57227-60092 GCF_001313835.1 Polistes canadensis | reverse complement strand
CACAAACTTTTATTATTTAAAATTCCATCTAACAAATTAAGTACCAACTACACGTTTTAATGGCATGTTCTTCTCATATAGATACTATATATATATATATTTAAGAGCCATGTAACACGCACCTATATATACATACAATATATACAATATATATATATATATGAGTATAGTAGAATAAGTACATAGAGATGGCGAAGTAAAGAGGGCTTGAGAACCCTTAGACAGCAGCCCTTATCGTGGTATTGGCATTCTACCCTCAAGCAGAATATATAATTCATAGGCGGCTTAACGCAAAGAAGATGTTATTGACATTCTTGGCTATACAGAAAGAGACAGACAAAGACAGCCAGTCAGAAAGAGTGAGAGAGAGAGAGAGACCAGAGAGAAAGAGTGAGAACATTTTGTCAAAGAAAATTCATTTAAATCTATTAACATAAATCAAATTATTAATCCGTTGAGTCAAGAAGATAGGGGGTGAGATTGTAAAAATCAAATAATATTAATTAAATATTTCAATATATAAATATATTACATTAAACGCTATATTAATATTAATTTTAATTATTAAATCATCAATTTCTCTATACGTGAGATTGCGTGTCTGTATTCGTTTAAATAAATTTCATTAAATAAATAATCTTTAATACACACACACACACACAGAGATCATATTTAATAATAGAAAATTTTCATTTAAACTGTAAAAAATTTAAGAAAATAATCATAATTATTAATTAATATCGATGAGATATAATTATTACTAAGATTGGGATTGATTATCAGTCTTGAAAGTAAAAATAGTTAAAAAGAGAAAATTCATCGTAGATACGAAAGTTACATGAAAGAAGGGATGAGGAGGAGGGGTGGGGTGGGTGGGAATTTTCGGGTCTGGGAAGTTAGGGTTTTGTTCCGGTTCACGTTCTATCCTTTTCTTTCCTGATACAGACAATGCTAGCAATTAGTAACGCGTAAGATTTTAGCCTGGAGGCTTTAGAGAAAAAAAAGAAAAAAAAAAGAATAAGGGAAAGAAAGAAAGAAAGAAAGAAAGAAAAAGATCCTATGATTCTCGAGTACATCGCATTCAGCAGCTAGTCGCTTTTTCGTTTCCTTCTCGACCCCAAACCACCCCTTCCAACCTCACCCCCTTCTCTCCCCAAAAAACCAGGCAACACTCATACAACCAACACTCGCAACACTCACAGTCACATTTCGCGTCACGATATGCAAGAGAGATAGAAAAGACAAAAAAAAAGAAAAAAAAGGGGGTCACGAAGCTTTCCTTCTAAGATAAGGGGCGCATCTTTAATTTTTATCTGCGAACAATCACCTTCGTACGTTTCGTTTTAAAACTCTTGTAAAAGAAAAAAAATTTCTCTCCTTCTCTTTTCACTATTTCCAATGGATTTATTTCTTTCTTTTTAACTTTCTTAATTTCTTTTATTTTTTCCTTTTACTTATCAAGTGTTGGATCGACGATAAATACTTATTGTCACTAGTTTCGTGTTACTATGAATGTTTCAAGAAATTCATAGGATGAAGTTCCCATGGGGGAAAAAACGGGGTTTCAAAGTTTCTATGTGATCTTTCTTTCTTTTTTTTTATTTTTTCTTCTGGTAAATATAATTCGAGTACATATAAATTATAATCAAATGAATTAAATATAATTAGATTTTAATATTGATTATAATATTAGGATTATAGGATAATTTATTTTCAATGTGAATATATTGCGAAAATTATATATATATATTATAATAAATTGATTTGATATATATATATTATTATAAATTGATATAAATGATGATGGTACGTGTGTAGATAAACGTCGCTTTTAGGCAAATCTTTGGCAAAGAGATTGTTGAACGTATAATAACGTTTTATTTTACCCGACCAATTAATCGTATTTCAACGGCGTCGAAATTAGCCAGAGAAAATTCATTAATTTTAGTAGGAATAACGTTGATTGTGCTTGTGTACATAGGGGGAGAAGGGGGTAGGGGAGGGTGGAGGGGGACGACGACGACGACGTATGAGGTATTATTTTTGAAAGTTGTCTGACATATCCATTCGAATTAAAATCAATATGATACATTAACTACAGAATCGAGTAATATGAACTTTCCTCATTAAAGAAAAAAAGAAAGAAAGAAAAAAAAAAAATAAATAAAATATAACGGAGATAAAATTTATTGGGATAATATATATATATATATTTTTTTTTAATTTCTTTATGATCGTGTGTAAACAGCAGTACGTAAATCAACAAACAAACAAATATATTGCGTAACAATGCGATACTACACACGTAATTGAAAAGAAAAAAATAAAATAAAATAAAATCGTTGTATATAATAAATTGAACAGTTTAAAAAACTAGAAACGTTATTTTGATCTAATTGATCAAACATATTACAACATGAACAATAAGATCAAAATAATAATTTTGTATTTTTCAAAGAGATGGATAAACAATTAATCGATTGTATGTAATGTATAATATTTATTTTTTGAAATTGGAAATATATTTTGTTTGCATCGTTTTTTCTTTTTTTTTTACAACTTTCAAAAAAAATAATGTGAAATTATTTTGGGAAAAAAAAAAGGGGTTAGAAAAGTGGTACTACATGGATACGCCGCGGCATACGAATTTAACGAGTAGTAAGTAGTAAGCTAAGAAAGTGGGTCAGACCAGACGGATCTGTTCCTGCTTTGTGTATTTGTGTCAGTATGTCAAGGTAACTGATATCTTTTCTCTGTCACGTGAACCAGTCGACTGCCGCGTTTAAATAAAAAGAAGAGAAACAACGGGATAAAAAAAAACGAGAGAGTGAGAGAGAGAGAGAGAGAGAGAATTACGTATAGATT
>NW_014569667.1:53659-54682 GCF_001313835.1 Polistes canadensis | reverse complement strand
TATTATATATATATATATATATATCTTCTTCTTCTTCTTATATATAGAAAAAGAAGATATAAAAGAAAGAAAAAAGAAGAACTTTCTCATATTGATGTTAAAAAAAAGTGCCTAGGTGCTTAAGGGTGCAACTATTAATGGCTAGCAGTGTACATGCATACATAATACATACGTATAGGTATAGTTCATTCGTCGATAAAGTTAACGAGCAAAGGGATATAACAGCTGAAGGACACTTTGAGAGCAAGATAAAGAATGATATGAGAAAAAAAAAAAAAAATAGAAAAGGAAATGAGAAAAACAAAAAATAAATAAATAAAAAGATAGAAAGAATATAAAAATTCGGTGAGAAAACAAATAAAATGTTAAATAAAAACGAAATGTAATAGTAGTAGTAGTAGTAATTAAATTTTGATAAACAACTAACATTTATTTCCTTTTCTCTCTACCAACAATAACAAAAAAAATAGAAAAATATCGGTAATCATAAAAATAACGAGAACACAGTGCTTTTCATTGGGGGGGGGGGGAGGAAACATATAAGTGAAATTAAGTTTGTTCGACAAAGTAAACAGAACAAAACAAAAATAGAATAAATGCATATGGATCGTAAGAACAATAGAAAATAGTTAAACCGATGGGGGGAGGGGGGTTGAGTAATTAAATAGATGAAATATTTTGTCGAGGATGTACGAGTACGTATCGTAAATTATTTTTCTATTTATCTTTTTTTTTTTTCTTCTATTTTTTTTAATCTGCATTTGATGTACTCCGTTGATAAAGATTCCTGTCAATTCGTGGAAAATGGTGTGTCCACACCATTATTGCGAGATACGATATTTAAAATATATAAAAAAATATAAATAATTAATATAATAAAATAATTAAATGTATATATTATCAAACCTGATCATATTAACATTAAACTTCAGTCACATTTATTTCGGAAAACAGAACGAAAAAAGTAAAAAAAAAAAAAATAAATAAATAAAGAAACAAAGAAAATGTAATGCGTTTATTATA
>NW_014569667.1:51826-53412 GCF_001313835.1 Polistes canadensis | reverse complement strand
TAAATAAAATATAAAAAAAAATAAAATAAAATAAAATAGTTAAGCGTCGCGTTTTTTTTCTTTTAACAATCAATTAAAACGTTAATTAAATTATCGATTAATTGTATAACAATAACAACAATAATAATAATAAATCGTTCGTGAATAGAAACAGACAAAGAGTGGTGGTGAAGGGGAAAAGGAAGAAGTAAGAAAAGGCATCAATCTCGCGTTAAGGGAAACTTTCCAAACATGTTGGCCAATTTGAATGATACCAAAAAAAAAAATGGCGCGATATAGAATATGTGATGAGTAGGTTAATTAGTTAAGAACGTCCGAGAAAATGAATTTTCTTCGGCGTTGCGCTAATCGAGTGGTCTCGATCGATCGGCTTCGTCATGCTCTCTCTCTCTCTCTCTCTTTCTCTCACATTCAAACACATACACACACATATATATATATATATATAACATATATATATACATCCAGTAGACATATACATAGAGAGACACATATACATATAGAGATTCGTGTTCGTGCTGCCGCAGGAGTGGTGCAGGTTCATTGCACTTTCGGCCGCATTCGTAAAACTGCACCACCTCCGCAACATCGTTCACGGTCCTCCTCTTTTCTCCTTCCCTCCCCCTGCCCCACCCCCTTGTTCACCCTTAAACTCAATCTTATCCGTTCTCCCTTTGTGAGGAAACAACAACAAAATAAGGAAGACAAAAATTAAGCTTTCGAAGAGATATAGATAATCGATTTTCAAACATTTCAAATGTGTTTACGTTATTTCTGAAATATAAATACATATATACAACATTATATTAATATTTACGCTTAATTATTTTATTTTATGTATATTGACTATAATATTTTATTTATTTTATTTTATGTATATTAACTATTATATTTTATATATATGACACTTAATTATTTTATTTTATGTATATATATATTATTTTATTTTATGTATATATACATATTTGTGTGTTAAATGAATGATTATGCGAAATACGAATAATGTTAAAAGCACAGAACACTTTCGCAAGAGAATTTTTAAATGATTCAAGTAATTAAATGTTTCTAATATTTTTCTTCGTTAGGTGAATATATTAATAATAAACTCGAGTTATAGAGTATATACTTTTACTAAATAATTAGAAAGAGATAAAAACAGAGAGAGAGAGAGAGAGAGAGAGAGAAATAAGGAGGGATGAAGGGAAATACGGAGAGGGAAAGATTATAGCTTCGGGCTCGATTAAAATACAAACAAAATCTTTAGGGGTGGATTTCAAAGCTGAAGAAAATCTCTTAGTGAATATATACACACCTACGCGCGTACTTTTACTACTATCAAATATTTCTATATGTATATTATATATTTGTGTACTTGTACATCTCTCTCTCTCTTTCCGTGTGTTTGTGTATGTATATAAGAAGAGAGAAAAGAGAGGATGAAAAGGGATGTACCTCCCTTTTTATTCTCTCTCTCTCTCTCTCTCTCTCTCTCTCTCTTTCTCTCTCTTTCTAAGGGTGCTGGAGTCTGGCACGAAGAGAGAAGAAGGATCTTCGACGTGAAATAAATAAAAATGGAATGAAGAAAG
>NW_014569667.1:48458-50935 GCF_001313835.1 Polistes canadensis | reverse complement strand
TATAGAGAGAGAATTTTGTAGGAAATAATGATAGTATAATAATTAATGAAGAATAATGATTTAATTAGTTGGTATTATTATTGATCGAGATCTTGATTAGTCGTTTTTGTTCAACAACAAGGGGTTGTTTTGTATTATATTTATTTATGAGAATTTCGAACGATTAATTATCCCATCGAAAGCTGCTTGTTACATAATTCTCAAGAAGGTTCTGATCAAGTTTGCCTGTATAATCGAATGAGTTGGTTTTTTTGTTTTTAATTACAAAGTTCATTTACTATAAGACAATGGAAATTTGATTTAGAAAAAATGATTATTATAGTACTTAAATACGGGGTATTGGCTTATAATTTTCTTTTTTCATTTATTAAAACTTCTTCTTTATTTATTCCAAGTTTATTACAAATTGAAGGTGATAAGTAAAGGTGATCAGGTTACAGGGTTCACCCTGTATATCGATTATTAAAGAGACATAGTTGGTTGGAACGTTGTGTATAGGAGACCTCGATTTACTCGAAGCTTTCGAATAAAGCTGTGCTTTTATTCGTGTATGTACTTTAATCGTACCTTTCATTCGCGTCTTTTGAGAAAATTCTTTTTCTTTTTTTTTTTGATATTCTATACTCATCAATTCGATAACTATTTTTCTTCTCTATTTTCTATTTATTTTTTTTCTTTTGCTAAATTTTCAATTTCACGTTAGGAAGAAATTAATTTTTGATATTGTCCATATATTATATTATTAATTATTTCTAACGCGATAGGATAAAATAATTAAATAATTGAATAAATAAATGATCATTATTGTGATCCATCATTATCATCATCATTCTCTAATAATTTTCATTCTATTTCAACGTTAAAGTAATAATCTTAATGCATATCTGGTCGCACTCTTAATTAACATACTCACAGTGGTTTGGATAATAGTGGATTGCAATCGATCGTAGTGGACAAATGAATGGGTTAGGTTAAGCATCTCGGATATGCGTTATGATAATAAACGCTGATCAATATATGCGATCTTCAATATTATCTTCCTAGTTAATAATACATCTATAAATCTTATTGTTTACATGCAAATCAAAATCAAAATTAAATTTCACCAAAAATTAAACAAACGGACACATTTTCGCATATAAAATTATTAGAATATGTCATTGCTTAACAAACAAACAAAATGTTATAAGAGTAATTAAAAATAATACACAAAACATAAAATTAAAATAAAGAAAAAAAGAAAAATAATGAGGTAAATTAAAATGTTAGCAAATCTTTGGGTATATTGCGTAAAATAGTATTGTTTGAAATGACCTAAATGAATTTTTAATGAGTGGTACGCGTTATACCACCAATTAGGGTCACATCCAGTGTGTCTCACGTGATTAGAATTGTAAGTATCATTTAGTGTTAACCATCGATGTAATTGATATCGAATATAATTGGAATTAAAATCGATTTTACGATTAAATCATGATCCATGATAATCGGTCAATCGAATAATTTCAAGTCAAATTGGGATCAATTATCAATGGAATCGGGGAACGTTTAATTACAGATCAATTAATACCATATAAGTTTCATTTAGTATCATCGATTGTCGATAATTATCTAAGCTAATTAACGTTAAATTAATTATACCCATCGCGTGTCTCTAATCGTTTATTTAAATTTACATGTCAATTATTATATTCTCATTTATATTCTATTTCATTAATATATATATATATATATAATCAGGTTTTTATTGCACAACTTACAAAGTTTTTTACAATGTCTTATTATTATTTCACTTATAATTATCTCACATTTTTGGCTTACTGTTAACACACCCCTCATCTACCACTAATTATCATCAATCTTAAAATTTTTAAATTAAAATTATACTATCTAAAAATTATAACTACCTATTTCATTAATATATTATATTCATATTAAATCTCTAATCTAGATTAAAATATCATTTTTTTTATAATCCCATTACATATATGATATATACACACACACACACACGATATTACTTGAAATAATACATACACATTAGAAAAAATCAATTATTATGAGAAGAAACGTCTATAATGCAGTAACAACGAGTATT
Organism: Polistes canadensis; assembly: GCF_001313835.1. Lineage (NCBI taxonomy): Eukaryota > Metazoa > Arthropoda > Insecta > Hymenoptera > Vespidae > Polistes > Polistes canadensis. The sequence goes on along the minus strand of NW_014569667.1, from coordinate 48,837 downwards.
ATTAACTTACGCGTAAATGCAATTGAAATGCATAACACTGATGCATCTGTTTAAAGTCGACCTTATTTCTTATTTCTACAAGTTACTTTATTTCTAAATCGATTTCTCTTGTTCTTTCTAGATCCCTTACACCACCCCACCACCTTCCCTTTTTTTCCTAATTTTTTTTGTTTGATTCTAATCAGCTTTCCATTAAAAAACACGTCTTCGTAACTTTATAAGAAATAAGACACTTAAGTAAAACTCTTATCGACCGGATCCGAACGACGTTGAATTATTCATAGAATTCGAAGTAAGAATATGTATCCCATAACGTCTCGCTATTGTTTTTCATATTATATACGCGAGTTGAGTTTAAAACGGGTGGGGGCAGGGGGGA
>NW_014569667.1:45313-47413 GCF_001313835.1 Polistes canadensis | reverse complement strand
AATTATAAAATTATCGAAAGAGATGTTGCTTGGTGTGTATTAATGCAAAAAAAAAAAATTAAAAGAAAAAATGCACGAGGAAAAAAAAATTATGGTAGAAAATAAGAATAAAAAAAAATGTAGAAGAGACTATTAAGGGTTGATGAGATGAAAATGGGAAGGGATAGTTGAGCGAGATAGGGTCGCTGTGGTCTGTATAAGGTTACGCGTTAGCTGGATTTAATATGGCTTAGGAATGACAGGTATTCCAAGATCGCTGCATTCCTGTGCTAAGGGCATTGCTGCATTTAGAATATTATTATGTGTGCGTGAAATATACACGGATAACAACGACGACGACATACGTACGTACGTACGTATGTACGTATTTATGTGATAGAAGAAAATTCACCATATCTATTCTATAGCTGGTTTGGTGTTGCTTGTGTGTTTATATTGGTTATATAAATGAAATTTCTATGATATTATTATATATTTTTGTTATGAAATTTTATCAAAATAATATTATTAATATGGTGATTTTTATGTTGTATTGAAAAAAAAATTACAAAAATATATCGTAAGAAAATTTAATTAAAATAATTGCACGTTCGTCGGGATATTCCATTCGAGAACGAACAAATCATTTTACGTGATATTCCATAATAAATAATCCGTTCCCCGTTGTTTCGTATTAATGAAATTAATAAGTGAAAAATTTTGTCTACTAAAGAAATATATTTCTAACTAATATTTTAAAAAATAGTAGATATCATATTGCATATAAAATTCTCACAAGCATTAACAACATTTTGAATGGAATAAATTAATAGAAATATTTGATCTTAATTCTATACATTGAGAAATTGGGTTTCGTATCTGCAATGAGACTCTTATGGTCGTCGTCCCCCCTTCCCCCCAATGCCACTATAGTTGCACTTATAGTTTTTTTTTCTTTTTCCTACCTTTTTTTTAAACTAGTGAAGGTAAAGGTGAAGGCTGTGTATAGAAGAATAATATTTTACACATACATGTATAAGATAAAAGATAAAGATAAAGAGAGTGGTTCATTTTTACTACTTTTTTTTTTTTTTTTTTTTTGAGAGGGGAAACTTGACTGTATGTATGTGTATGTGTTTTATTTATTTGTGTGTAGAATAAAAGATAAAAAGAGAGAGAGTATATAACCTCTCTAGGGAACTCTTGGTTTCAACCCCATAGTTGAAACAAGAAAAGACATCAACCATTCCACCATCTTCTTCTTCTTCTTCTTGTTCCACATTTTTTTTCTTTATTTTCTACTTTCCTTCTCTACTCTTCAGACTTTACTTCTTCTGTTAGAGACCTTATGAAAAAACAATCCTGAGTGGGTTGTCGCATGATCATCGAAGAAACATCTTTTGGGACACATTATTCAACTTCAAGTTTTTGTTTTAAATTATTCCTATATAAAAAAAAAAGTATTCTTTTTGTCCCCTTGTTTTTTTTTTTTAATTTTTAATTTTTATACGAACTCGCATAAACCTTAGGAAATTAGAAATAAATTTGTTATCTATTATATGACGATTATGGTTGCCATGTAAATTGGATTTTTCTTTTACGTGTTATATGATTTTGTTGTTGTTGTAAGATAATTATTATTTGATTAAAAATATTATTATTGATTTTCACTCTGTGTCGTATAATATTATAATTAATAATTCGATTATAGTTGGATAAATCAAGATTAGTATTATACGATTAGACGTTTGTAGTTTTATCATTGATCGTAGTATATAACCTCACGTCATTCGTGGAACTTAACGTGTTGGAATTAACTGGTTTCAATGAAATTAGTGAGTAGATTGTCGTGTTGCAAGTTTAGAGAACGATATACTGACTGAACCTTCAATTACTTTTCACACGTAGTATTATATTTAACTAGTGATTAGAAATAAAAATTGGATTAATTGTTTTTTAAAGTTAGTATTAAATCTATAGGCAATATAAATGTTGATCATGCTATTATACAATATATATATATATGAATATCTGTCAATCATATATATATATACACAATTTAATTAGTATGATAGAATTTTATTCTTATATATTCTATTATATTTTATTTATTTTATAATT
>NW_014569667.1:37417-44962 GCF_001313835.1 Polistes canadensis | reverse complement strand
TTAATTAGTATGATAGAATTTTATATTCTTCTATATTCTATTATATTTTATTTATATTTTATAATTGTATATAATAATATATATATACAATTTATTTAGTATGATAGAATTTTAAGAGGATATAAGTTTGTGGAAAATGTCTACAAAGTAATTAATAAATTAATATAATTACCATAAATATCCAAAGTACAGAGTGAGCTATCGTTGTACAAATATTTGTTTGCTTTTCCTTTTTTTATTTATTTTTTTTTTCTTTTCCTCCTCTCTATTTATTTGCAACCAACTTTATAATTAGAGTGTGTTTCTCCCTGGAGTCAGTCGGTCGGTTGAAGGAATCACGGTGAAACACGCATGATTAATTCGCTACGTTCATTATGATTAGGAACGTTGCTGGTTAGTTAAGTAGAAATGCATCCGTGACGTCGTTTAATTAAGATAAAGGATACGTGTTATCTTTCGCGTGACAAAGGGAAACGTCATTGCGTGTCGGTGGCAAATAACCACCATTCAAGATTTTCATAGGGTTTTAGATAACCGCCACCACATGCACCGTTCAAACTAACTTAATCGATTTAATCTTAATGATATTATTTTTATTATCAATTTACTTTTTCCTTTAAGAAATCATTTTCTAATTGTTTTTTTTTTTTTTTTGAAATGTTCCAAATTTATCTTTTTCTTATTTTTTTCTTTTCGCGTTCTCGAAAATAAATGATTCGTATAAAATGTGCCATAAGAATTGAGTTGATTAAACGCAATGACGAATTTATCACGTATTTCGTGTCATTAAACGATCCTTTCTTTTATCAACCACACTTTCGATCTGTCCTTTATCACGATATTGAAACGATTTTTCTTTTTTTTTTTTTCTTTTTTTTTTAGTGGACATTGAAAGAAGAAAGATTGGAGGAAATCAAGTGAACTTTTGCCGCAACTGCATAATTTATCAGGGTTCTCGTCCTCTGCATTTCTCCTCTTTTCTCTTGTCTCTTCTCTTTCTTTTTCTGTCTCCTGGGACAAGTGAAAAGAAATGAAAAAGAAAGAAAGAAAAAAGAAAAAAGAAGAAGAAGTTAGAGACTGCACACAAACTCCCAATGAAAAAGTTCTTTCAATCCTTGTGGCCTTTTTCACATATAGATCAGTTTATCTTGTAAAAGATCGTTTATCGGTTATAATAATAATAATAATAATAATAATAATAATAATGAATCAAATATATGAAAAATAAATTAAATTACGTACATATAATAATTGTGAATAAATAGAAACGAAGTAAAATTAATGAACAATACGAAAATTGAAATAATAATCAATCAATCAATAAATAAATAAATAAATAAAAATAATAATAATTGGAGGTAAGTATATACATAAAAGAGAAATACAGATAGAGAGAAAAAGTATGAGAAATATGAAATGAAGAAAGTGATAAAGAATAAAGGAGTATATGAAGAGATGTCCAATGCAGTTTTGATGAACAGACTGTTAGATGCATAGAAGCTGTCGCATAAATCTAATAAGGAGAAAATATGCGAGTGCAGCCATGGTAATGAGGCTTAAAGTAGAGACCCTCGAAGAGCATTCACCTCGTGGTGCCAAGAGGTCGTTTAAAGATGAAGATCTAACCAGTCTCTTCTTCTTCTTCTTCTTCTTATTATTATTTTTCTTTCTATTTTTTTTCTTTTCTTTTCTTTATCATCTTCCTCGTCTGATAGTTTGTAACAGTTAAACAATATCAAGTAAAGGGAAAAATTCATGGAAAGTTATTTCTCGAATTATTATTTATCGAACTCGTTATGAGAGAAATGGTTCTCACGTGACATAGTATCTGTTTCATGATGAATCCCATCTTCATCCCATCTAACTCGTTAATTGTATCTGTTGTATACCTTTAATCGATCCACGATAAATATTTCTCAGATTACACAATATCGATAGGATTCAGTAGAATTTTCCATCGTTAATCCTTTTTCAGAAATAAAGAAAGAAAGAGAGAGAGAGAGAGAGAGAGAGAGAAAGAGAGAAAAAAAAGTTACGTTCGTTCAGATTTAATTGAATCATTATTTCCAATAAATGGTACTTTTCTATTATATTTTCTTTATTTACTTTAATATTATACAAAAGTTATGTAAAATATAAAGCATCGAATATTTCTTCTTCATATGATATATATATGTTACCGTCAAAGCTGGTAATACGCCATTGCTAGTAATTTCTAGGCATTGTCAAAAATGCAAAGCGTCATTTGACAAAATCGAAACTTACTATTAGCAAAGTTGAAAAGAATACATTATCGGGCAAAAAATTCTTCTGTTTCCAACATCCAAACCCATACGCGACATTTATCCAAAAATAATTAATTCAATAATCAAACATCCCACATCCTAATTTTTTGAATCACTGTATTATCCACAATGACCGAATATTTCTTTCCCTTTCATTTTTTTATTCCTAATAAATAAATAAATAAATAAAAGAAAAAAAAAAAATAGAAAAATAAGCGCGAAGTTTTTTCTTTTCTTTTCTTTTTTTTTTCCCCCTATTTTTTTTTTTTTTTTTTTGTTGCATTTTTTTTTTTTCCAAAGAGTTCTCTTAAAGAAAACTTAGTTTCTTTCGGCATTGTGTGTGTGTTTTCAACTCGTCGCATTTTGTCTTGAAACGCGCGTTTAGACTTGCCTCTGTGTTTCCTTTAGTCTTCTTCTTCTTCTTCTTCTTCTTCCATTAGTCATGAATGCAAGTCGAAAATCTGCAAAGCCCATACTACCATACCTCTTGCAGTATTCATCGAGTCTTCCCGCATGTCAAAGCTTAAAGTCGTGCGACAAAAACATATATAACCACAGAACGGTGAACGTTTAACTCGTTCCCCTATTTTATCTTTAAAGAAAACGAAAGAAAGAATGAAAACGAAAGAAAGAATGAAAATAAAAATAAAACACAACAGGTAGAATCACGAGAGAAAAAAATATTTTTACGCAGTCACTCTCCGATACTTTCGATTCTCGATTCCTTTCGTCATTGTTTATCTTCAAAACATGAAAACTAGAAAAAAAGTAAAACATTTTTTTCTTCCTTTTCTTTTTCTTTTTTCAATCAAAACTACTGCATTTTCTCTTCTAGTAACTTTACTGAAAATATTGAAAATTATTCACGATCGTTCACGAATAATTCTTCCTACTTTTTTTTTTTTCAATCATTTATAAAATATTTCGATGAGAAAATTTTCATTCGTCAATCGTGTGTTTCTTATTATTATTATTATTATTATTATTATTCGTTTTAATTGCATTTATTAGTAGGTAAAAAGAAAGAAAGAAAAAATAAAAAATTAGTTCAGTCCCTAGTGATAGGCAACTTTGTTTTACGCGAACGTTTAAAAAGGGTTGCATACTCTAAGGGTTAAAAAGTAATTTACTGATAGATTGGCAAAAGAACATTGTTAACGAAGTACGAAGGGTTGCCTATTTACAGGTTTATTAATTATAGAAAATCTGTTTAATATTAAAATAGATTGATAAAGTAACACACACACACACATATGAGAAATAATAATTAACAAATAATAAAGTTTCCGATATATTGTAGTATATCATATTTTTATTAAGAAGTTGTTATATAGAGATAATTTTTAATTTTTAATAAATACGTGATCTTTATTTCAAATGAAAAAAGTTAATAATTAAAGATCGATTTAACAACATCGAATAACCTTATAATACAAGATGCGACGGCGGCACCTTTGTACAAGCTTATTGTCTTATTGGCTCGCTTCGAAATCCATTTAGGAGGGCAACCGGCTTTAGACAATAGGATGCATTCAACAAGTAATGAAGCCACTCGATAGGTGGACTACTAGTTACTAACTAAACCACGCGAACTATTGCTTTCAATTTGAGATGATACCAAAAGCGTCATCTAACTCGACAATTTTCTAAAGTTCATCTTAACACGCATAGGAAGAGTAGAAGGAGGAGGAGGGGGAGGAGGGCCATGCACATAATTTTGTTCCCAATCATATCGAGATAAAATTCTATCTAAATAATATATTTATATTAAATCAATGAATTGTGTTTATACAAATTCTAGAAAATCAAATTCAGCATATACAATGCATTATTTATTGTTAATACGTTCGTTCAATTATTATAATTGTTTACGTATATGTGAATTATTGAATATTCAATGGGATTGATGATTATTCGAGTGATTAATTTTCATTTATTCACCAGTCCAGTTGGAATACAATGAAGAGAAATTATTGGTATACAAGAAGGGGCATCTATCTATCTATCTATGGCAATGACACACGGTAATAGGTACGTACGTACCTACCAAGAATGTATTGACCTAGGGAACGCCTAGCCAAATCGGCATATTTACTGCTCACCCTCTGTGACAATAACCCTTGGAGAACTTGGCAGTCGGCCACGTTCGGTAAACCCTTTCGTGGCCGATCACATTTCTGAAACCAAGCTTGAATCGTGATCACACATATACACACACATATGTGAACAAGATGAAGAAGAAGTACAAACGAAAATGTGTGTTAGAGAAAGATAGAGATGGATAAATCGAATTTTGTTTTATGAAACGAATAACGACTAATATATTTTATAAATCTTTCGTATGTTTCTTTTTCCAATTGTTCACATTTTAGAACAAAAAAAAATATAATTCATTTTTAAATTTTTAGATACTATTGACAAAGACTTGGACGAAGGATTTTTTTTTCATCAAATCTAATTTTAAGAAACAACAATTAGATGCAAATTGTTAAGAAATTTGAATGTTTTTGCCAAAAAACTTTGCTAAAAATCCAAATTTTAATTTTCTTTTTTTTTGTTTTTCCTTCGTCCAGTTTCCAGTTCTGCTGTCAATCGCGCGAGAACACTTTTTTTTCGATGGGGCTCACCGGAAATGACGTGTCGCAATTGCAGAGTTTAAAATATTTTTCAAGATAATATTTTCAGAAAAAATATTCATTAAATATGTATCTGAAATGTTATAAAAAAAGTTTCAATAAGTATTCCATTTTTTATATAGGCAATAAAAAAAAACATTGTTGAAAATATGCTAATATATTTCCCTCCCCCCCCCCTCCCCCGGTGTAAACCGATGTAAACCCCATAATCATAAATTTCATTATACGTAATAATTCCTCTCTAATATATGTAAAACACGAGTAAATTTTTTTTACATGGTTTTCTTTGTATAACATACTTCATATTATTATTAAATATTTACGTAAATTATGCAAAAGTAACTCGTTATATTATTATTATTATTATTATTATTATTATAGTATTAAGAATATTTTTTGTTTGCTTCTTAATCTTCGATAGTAACGGAAAAACTTTGTTAGAACTTAAAAGGGGAGGAGTGGATACATAAATCGTTTTGGGGGATTAGAATTTATCCGAGTACCTTAATTTACAACTTTGGTTATCGTGTTGTTAAGCGTCTTAACGAAGAAATTTCACTCAAACCCGGCAGTTCTTTTTATTAATCCTTTACACACACGACACACGCTTGACGAAATCGATGAGAAATGAACGGTACGAAGCAATAAAAAGAAAAAATAAAAAAAGAAAGAGAGACGAGACAAAACGATCGTAATTTTTTTTCGGTAAAGCATGAAATGCGTTTCTTCGAAAATTGGCAGCAGCCAAAATGAATAGAAATTTTCCGGTTGGAAAGATATTACTAATACGTATTCTGTCACGTGTACCGTTTCGAATATTTTTTCTTCTCCCTATTTTTTTTTTTTTTTTTTTTAAATATATATATATTCTTCTATTCTCTATATATTTTGTTTCTATTTTATTTTTATTTTATTTTGCAAGGTTTTGTTTCTCATACGGTTATCGGAGAACCGTGCATCGGATATACTATGCGTTCGTTCGATCTAAAGTTGATCTCAAACCAGTGTATACACATGTTGTATACATATACACATACATAAATATATAGACACATGCATGCATTCATTTAAATTATATATATATATATATATATATATTAAAGGTATACATATATTCATATCATATAACGTGCATTTATATATATATATATAATAGATATATAAAGTAAAAGAAAAACATGTTTGTATGGTTGCCTTTGTATTAAAATACAAGAGATGAAGGAAAAGGTCGAACCATTACAATCTCTCTCTCTCTCTCTCTTTCTTTTTTTCTTTATCTATCTATCTATCTATCTCTATCACTTTTTTTTTCTCACACCGAGATTCACTTTGTAGTCCAGGCAACAAAAGGAGAACTTGGTAAATTAAGCTACATTGTTAATACTTGATATAATGGGTAATTCGACGACGCTGAATCGAATGGTGCTATTTTTTTTTTGCAATCAAATTTTCTGGCAATGAGAAAAAGGGTAAAAAAGCCATATCTTAGAATCTAGGCATTTAATCGAAAAAAGTTTCAAACAAAAGTTGTAGATAATTGAAAAATACATTAAAAAATGTTCTAAGGTGTATCCTCGTATTAGCAAAAATAAGCGAGAATTATTGGTAAAATTGTTTTTAAGAGTGGGAGACTAGGAATAATGAACACTTTATTGTTCCTAATTTTTTTTGTAATAATTTTAATTTTCTTTCCTGTATAAAATTAAAAATTAAGAAATGCAAAAAGAATTTGTATAACTTGAGGATAGAAAAATTTATAAAAAAAGAATTTCCCTTACGAAGAATCGAACGTTTATAAACCGGCGCGTGAAGCAGAGACGATACTATTTACAATAAATAAAAAAACGGCGTACCATAAGCATCAAGATATTACATACACACATACATACACACACATGAAGTGGATTGAAATAACGATGCTGAGTTTTCAGGGGTTATACAACCACTAACAAAAAACAAATCAACCAAACCACCCACCCACCCACCCTACTAACGTTATACTTTTGCCTTTAATTTCTTTCTTTTACTTTAGCAAGACTTCACCAAGTGGAATAATTTAAAAGTTGAAATAAAGGAAGAAACGAAACGAAACGAAACAAAACAAAAATTAAACTAAACTAAATCTTAGGAGGATACGATGATGAAAGGAGAATGAAATGGTGGGGGGGAGTTTAAGGGGAACAAAAATAAAGGAAAAAAATTAGAAAAAGAGATGGAAAAAGGTATGAAAGAAGAAGAAGACTTGCACGAATAATCGATACGGAACTCCTATTGTAAGTCGTATCGAGCGACGTGTGACGTGAACGAAAAGGGTTGTCGAGATTACGTATACCTATATGTATATATAGATATGTATAAATCTATGAGAAAGAGAAAGAGAAGTATAGTTTTCTACAAATCCATCATCGATCATTCTAGGAAGAAGTGTCGATACGTTTCAGTTCGTTTTTCAGTATCGCTTGACGTCCTTTCCATCACTAACAAGCATATATGTAAGTACATACCTTTACATGCATTAATACATAAACGTTTAGACGTTATAACAAGGGCTTTAAATACTATGGTATATTTATTATATATGTTTTAATATATATTATATTATATATAATATATATTATATATAT
>NW_014569667.1:32259-36287 GCF_001313835.1 Polistes canadensis | reverse complement strand
AAAAAAAAAAAAAAAAGAAAAGTTCCGTCTTTTAATAAAGCTGTGAAGAAAAAAAAGAAAAAAAGAAATAAATAACTTCTCTCTCCCACGCGTAAATTTTAATTTAATTAAAATTGTATGTATATATATATATGTATATATATATATACGCAATATAATTATATTTGTAGTTTAATAAGTAAACGTATTTTTGTTTATTATCATTTTCTTTTGTTAGAACTAGGACGAGAGAAAAAAAAAAACTAAGCAAGATAGGTAGCAGGAAACTAGAATTTAGTTCATCCTATATCTTTGTAGATTTTCATGTAATTATGACACGTGTAAGATTTCTAACACACGCCACGTAGCTTTAAATTTCGGTACAACTCGTTTTCAAATCTGCATATACATATGTGAATATATATATATATATTACCGTTATAACCGAAAATCCGTCATTGCTAGTAAATTCCTCGGCATTCTCATCAATGCAAAGTGCATTCCAATGAAGTCGGAAACACAACAATTCTTACAGTTACATTTTCAAGACATTAGTTAGACAGATATTCATAGAGATTTCTATGGAAACCTTGATTTCTATTGTTCCTTATCGTATCGGAAGATAAACAGGTTTAGAAAGAAATGTTTTTTTAACTGTATGGGTTGTTTTGGGGAGGGGGGAGGGGTTGTTTATGGCTGTGTGTGTGTCTATGTCTGATAATGTATGTCTTTTCAACGTTGTTTAAATAGTAATTTTGATATTCTATAGGATATCAAAATATTATGTTCGATGCTTAAGAAAATCTCTGTAAAAAGTCTTATTTCTGACTTCGTTTGAAAGCTCCTATGCATTTATAATAATGCCGAGGAATTACTAACAATGACTGATTTCCGACTTTAACGGTGTAACATTTATATACGATATATATATACGCCGAAAGACTCTCTGGGGGGGGGGGGAAAGGGTCTTGAAAAGGGTTTTGAACGGAATTCATCGATTCACGATTTCCCGATCGAATATACGAAAAGATTCATCCAATCGCAATACTTATAAATATAACCTCCCCTCTGCCCTCCCCTTCCCCCCCTCCTACCTCGTTATTCTGCAAAGCTTTTTATCTTTCATACATCAAATCAATTTTCAACTCTATTCAATCTTTGTAACGCGTAATAATAATAATAATAAAAAAAAAAATAAAAAAGAAATAAATAAATAAATAAAAGAAACAAGAATTTACAGATGTATGTTACTTTGAAATATACATGAAAAAAATAAAAAGAAAAAATTCGGTGTAGAAATTTTCTCAAATTTTGTCATCACACCTGACACGTTCTTCGTTCATACGCGTTCATACGTATGTACAGCACGTATGTAAATACTCACATGCATACATAGACATATACATGCGCACACATATATATATATATATACACACAGAGGTGTACACAACACAACCACATAGGTAAAAATACATATGTATATTTTCTCATGAGAAAAAAAAAAAAAAAAATAGAAAATCCGTATGGCAACGTGCCAGAAAAATGCTGCTTGCCTTCATCCTACCAGTTGGCAGGCCTTTTCACAGTTTTTTTCGTCGAATATCCAAGCTGATATATATATATTTCTTATATATATATATATATACGTATGCATGTATGTGGTAGGTATTTGCGAGACAATGCAATGAGAGAAAGGATGGTATTGTCTTTTCGAAATGTTGGATTACTTTTAAAGGGTCGTTGAACTTCCTTCTTCATGGCACCTTCTCTCTCTCTCTCTCTCTCTCTCTCTCTCTCTCTCTCTCTCTCTCTCTCTCTCTCTCTCTCTCTCTCTCTCTCTCTCTCTCTCTCTCTCTCTCTCTCTCTCTCTCCTTCCTTTTTTATTATTATTATTATTATTAATATTTTTTTATTTCTTTTTTGTTATGCAACGGTTGCCACCCTCCCCACCTTACCCCCCACCCTCCTCTCTTTCTTTCTCTTTTTTTTTTTGCTTCTCTCCGTGTCTCTCTCGGGAAACGCGAGGATTCTCGTAACTTTGAACGAGATGGAGAATACTTTTCATCGAGAATATTTTGGTTTTTCTTCATTCTTTTCCTTTTCTTCCTCCCCACACCCCACCTCCTCTTCTTCTTTCATTCTATTCTTTATTTATTTCTTTATTTCTCCGTTTCGTTTACTACTTGTTCTCTCTCTCTCTCTCTCTCTCTCTCTCTCTCTTTCCCTTTTTCTTTTTCTTTTTCTTTTTTTACTATCGAAAGAAACGAAAAAAAAAAGAAGAGGAAAAAGAAACAGAAAAAAATGGTAATTAAAATCGTAAGGTATATTATAAATTTGGCGTATATATATATCCCCTCTCCCTCCCCCTCCTCCTCCAACCCCCCACCCCCATGTAAATGAATAAATCCATGTCGGTGAATAATATTTCATTCGTTTAGCAAAGTACTTACTTAGGTAGGGTATCAACGCGATGAAACTCTCCTTGGAAAGTTTCTAAGAGGAGACAAGCTTGAAAGGGAAACTTTAACGATAGTAGAAACGTACTCTCTTATTTAGGAAAGTTCTCTCTTAGGGGTTTTGGATGAAAGAGGGAGAGAGAGAGAGAGAGATAGAGAGAGAGTTATACATGCGAGATCGTTTCAACGGTTATAATTAACGTTCCATGATTTATTTCATGTTTCTCTTGCGTGACTCTCGTCAAACGATTCAACATTCATTTCTATAAATTTGATCACTAGTTTTTTCTTTTTTTAGGTCTTATTAATTGCTGGGAACAATTAATTTTGTTTGTATTACCTTTTTCCTTGTAATCCAATAAAAGCTTCTCCCCTACGATTATTAATAATATAATTAATTATTGTTATTTATTTAATAATCGCAATAAAAAAAAAGCTATTATAATAGGACAAAGTCGTAATAATATGAGGAAGAAGAATAAGAAGAAGAAGTTATTTATTTTTTTTATATATTTTTTAAAACAAAAACCAGCCCTGTTTTTTTTTTTTTTTATATAAGAATTAAAAATTAAATTGTCAACAATTTTTACTGTCTCTTTTTCTTCTTTTATAAATATATTTTTTTCTTTTTCGATTAAAAAAGAAATGATTAGGTAAGATAGAGATTGTTATAACGTGGATATACATACAGAGAAACATATATGTATATATAGGACACGTACATAGATATAGTCTAAAGAAAACACTTGAACAAGCTTATATCTAAAAGCTCTGGAAGGAACATCCATGTATCGAGCTTTTCCTGGCTCTTAGAATCTTCAATGTGGGCGTTTTGTGGTCCGACCAACTCTCGTTGTTATACTCACTGTTACCACTTAAATAACCAAAGAAATAAAAAGAAACTATTGGCAGAAATAATACGAATAAAAATATTTAATATATTCTCTAACAATAGATTTATTTATCCTGATAAATTATAATCTCGATAACTGTTTAATTTTTCTTTTTTTTTTTCATTTTACAATAAGATAGCAGAATAAAGAAAAGAAAATTTGTATATTGAAAAGGTTTATTAATTTCAATTAAATTATTAAAGCGTTTTCGCTTTTTGATATTTTTCTTCTTTTTCTTTTTCTTTCTCTTCTTATTCGACTACTCGTGAAATACTTGAGACGACAATGTAACAGAAAGAGATAAAGTAGCTTATCCTAGAGATAGAAAAGCTTTTAAGATAATTAAATGTATACACAGGTATATAAGAACGATAGAAATAGGAGGAAATAACAAAAGTTAGAATTTCGTATTTAATTGTGTTTAAACTTTGACAATAAGTCAAATGAATTTTCATCGGCCAATTGTTGTTAACTTTTTTTATTATTCCACTGTCAAATTTTAACCCCTGCAAATAAAATGCATCTTGCGAGTATTTATAAAAAATGACGTTGCTTTAAAGATACTTAAGTTTCATATAGTCGAGTTTTTTTTTTCAAGATTATTCATCTCTTCCTTCAAAATCATCAAACTTTATTCACACAATTATGATTAATTATAGAAATAAAATACAATAATATTATATTAATAAACTATAATTTT
>NW_014569667.1:28372-30919 GCF_001313835.1 Polistes canadensis | reverse complement strand
ACCCACCCCAGACCCCCTCACCCACCCCTCGTACACACGTATAAACACATATGTATATATTTATTTCGGAATTTACATAAAACCAACATTTATTTTACGGTCTGTAATTAACATAATAATGAATCAACAACAGTCTAGTCACTTTGGATTACTATTTTCTGGCACAATTACTAAAGTCAAGCCCACGTGGGCACGTTTAGTAACATGGATGGGTGACCCGTCGGAAGAAACAAAAGAAGAGAACCGTGTGTGTGTGTGTGTTGCTGTTGACTTCAGAGTGGCGGATAAAGACGCGACCTTTCTGGGTTGGTATATTGAATAAGTGTGTGTGAGAAGGTGTTAATAGAAAAGTGTGTTCTTTCTCTTGCACTCGTAAAAGGGAAAGTAAAAAAGATAAATTAACGGTGGTGTATGTGTGTTGTACTAATGTTTTCTTTTTAAACTTCTGAACCTTGACCATGACGAGAGTGTGAAGAAACATTATTCCTCTATAACACTTGTCTACAATTTATATATTAGTTCCCCCCCTTCCCCATTTTGATTATTTGAATTCTCCAAAAGAGTGTGTGTGTATACTCATGTTAAAAACCGACGTTGTTGGATGTGCCATTTTAAAAGCAAATACTTGTTAGACCAATGACGAAATTGAAATCGATTCTTTCCATTGGTATTTCATTTAATTGATAGCAACAATCTCGTACGAACTATAATCGATTTACGTCACTCCATCGACTACTAACACATTACGTTAATTTCAATTTACTCGGGATTCCTTTAATTTCCGATCCGCAAATAGAACAAAATTTCGTGGATAAAATCGTCACTGAATTAATTCGCGACGGCAAATAATATTTTGCACATTTTTCAAATCACATTAAATGGTTATCGTTTTTTTTTTTTAATTAAAATCACTCCTTTTTTTTTTTGGTACAGTAACACTAACGCAAAAGAAATATTTTCTCTTGAATTAAATATATCGCGAGAGGAAAGGTGATTCAAATTTGTTATTTATTTATTTAAACGCCTAACGCGAAATAATTTTATTTTAATTCGTCGGTAATAATAATATTATAATTACTACGCTATTGTTTTATCCGCGTCCAATGAAAAATATTCTTTAAAAAGCTGCCTCTTCTCCTCTCTGATTTAAACTATTTTTGTTTTGTTTTCAGACGAAGTTTCGACGAACGGGTTGCCTATCGTCAGGGGGCTTGAACCACATCTCGAGCAAGGAAGTATGGAGTGAAGTCTATTTTCAGGGGGTACTGGATGCTAATTAATTTGAATTTTATTTTAAATATTTAACACGGAAACGCGAGGAAGAAAAGAACGTACATTAATTTATCTTGATTATTTCTCTTTTTTTTTTTTTTTCTTTTCTTTTTTATTCTCATTTAATATGCTCTTATCTCGTTTCTTTCAGCGTTACGATTCATCGAATCGTCAGAGGTGTGGAGAATACTTACTCGTTCTTTAAATTAGCTGTGCTCACTCGAATTTACACGGGAAAAGCATTGCCAAGCATCGTTCCTCTCAACGCTGTAATTACCCTATCGTCTTTACTTTTTTTTCTCTCTTTCTATCCACTCATTACTACCATCTCACCTAACTTTACCCTTCGTTAATTCAGCAACGTATTTATTGTCTATCTCTCTCTCTCTCTCGCTTTAGCTCCCCTTTCTATTTCTCTCGATTTCCTTGAAATAATAAATATTTGTCATAAATGAAAATAATAATTGCAATTACGTGGGAACAATGAATTATACAAATCGGAGAATTTATTTTCAATGTGAAATAATCTAATAATAAAATAATACGCCGTAATTACTAGTCGAATAATTGTCACTTTCAAATTATAATATTAAATTTAATCGTTTAAATAAACTTATTCGTAATATATGTGCAATTACATATAAAATGTAATTAAATATTTATTTATGAATACACAACGATTAAGATTCTGTTTTAGGAAAACACATATTTATTATATAATTTATTATTGAGGATAATTATTTGAAATCAAAGCTTGTTGTTCGATTAATTATATTGATATTAAACCTATCACGTGAGAGGGGACAAATTATCGCGTTTCTATAATTTATAAGAAATATAATGAAAATGTATAATATGTATATTATATTACAATTTTAAATAGAAGAAAATATTTTCTTCCTTATCCAATCGGCTAAAATTTCATTCTATATTAAAATATATGGTTTTTTTTCTTTTTAAGTATTCATTTGATCATTCACGGTAAGGATAGGTATACGTGAAGTATCGATAAGTTAAATGTTAAATAATTAATAATGAATTTAACCATTGGTTTAAATCGAAATAAATCGAAGAGAAAATTACGTTCAAAGAAAGTACGATGGTGTTGGAATTGAATGCAATAGGAAAGCAAACGATGGTGGTAAGAAGCTAAAGTTAACACCTTACGATTAAATGCGCCTGCGTGTCGAGTTGTCTCGGGTGCACTGAGCCAAGAAAAATTTCATTAACGAGAAATCTCGACATAGTGAAATCTCTCTCTCTCTCTCTCTCTCT
>NW_014569667.1:25815-27977 GCF_001313835.1 Polistes canadensis | reverse complement strand
CAGATTCGTTCTCGTTCAAATATTATAAATGAATATATAAATAGATAATAAAAAAAAACAAAATGGAATATAAAATGTATCGTTAAATTTTCATAGTCGAACGATTTCCAATATAGAAAAAAAGAAATGGGATAAGAAAAATCTGCGAAGTTATATATATATATATATATTATAAAGAAAAAGTAAGTCTTCTATGGTTTACCGAAAATCCGATTTAACATTGATTGAATTTTGATTGAAATTTGGGTGTTGGGTAAACTTAAGCAAGGGTTACATTTCAAAATCCTTGCCTCGCGTGAAACTTCAGATAAATAAACGTAGTTTTCAAATCGTTGCGTTAAGATTTTCTCTGTTAAACTTATTTTACTTTAGAGATTACTATACACGCGAACGAAACAACACAACCGTCGATCGTTTTACACGAACGTTCGAAGAATTTAAAGAAAGAAAGGGGTAAGCAAGCAAGCATTAGAAAGGGAGAAAAAGTGAGGAAAAAAAAAGAAAAAAAAGAACACGAGGAGAGTGCAACCGTGACCTCTTAGCAAGCAAGTTCATACCTTGACTCTACAATTTTTTTTCACTGAGTTTCATTAACAAGGGGAGAACCGAGTTTACAGGAGACCGATTTTTTTTTTTTTTTTTAATTTTGCACAATTGTAGGGATCCATCAGAACTCGTACACTGTGTAAACAATAAGATTCAATATTTAATCTAGATAATGTGCAGATAAACTAAGGGATGATATGTTAAAGTATCTAAAAAAATTGTTTAATTTCTCAAATTACTTATCGAAGTGAAAATATAAGATCTTTGCTGGAACAACAGTCACATTTTTTTCTACGCTTAAATTTTAACAAAATATTATTTATTTATTTATTTGTTGATATTTAAAGAATCAAATTAATACGATCAACAAATTAATTGATAGAATTTTAATCATCGATATGAATTAAAATATTATAATAGAAAGGATCAAACTGTTTAAAATATTATTACTATTAAGTAAATGAATTTGATAAAATTATGCTTACTTATTAGTGCAATTTAAAGATTGGTGATACTTCGAATTTAAATAATAGCGATTGGGGGTTTTTTTTTTACGACAAGCACACCTATTTTTGATAGATTTATATTTTGTAGTAACATTTTCTGAAAACCTTGCTCAAGTACCAAGGGATTGTTTTATTGCTGTTTGACGTTAAAGTTATTTTTATATCAGGGACATCTTCTTTAACGATACTTTAAACGATACGAAAGCAAGCCGTAAACGTGTACATTACCTAAGTAAAATACTGAAAAACTTTTGATTCCGCACGTAAACCGAACAAATCAGTTAATTCGCAGATTAACTAGGTAACGTGGACATTGACGATTTTTGTAGTTTACCGTTCAAAGTTTCAAAGAAATCAAAAGAAAGAAATGATTTCAAACATTTTTATATATCAATTAATATTTCAATTGGAAAAATAAATATTTTATACAGTTTAATTTAAAGACGATAGAAGAAATTGTGTAAAAAAAAAATATATATATATATATATATATATATTTTATGTGTGTGAGGAGCGCGCGTGAGTTGAAAAGTTTTAATCTTTATGGTTTACCACGCCGTATTTTAAGTTCAACATTTGTTAGTTCAGTGCTGAGTTCAAAACTTTTCAACCCATCGTCGTTTATTATACACGTGTCAAAACTTTTCAATTCTCATTCGCGTATAATTTATTTTTCAATTTCTTTTTTTCTGCATTTAACATTAAACCGAGCTGCTGTTATATTTATAAAAATGCATGTAAAATATTTCCATTAATTTTTATTGAAACGATTCGGCATTAGGTTTCTCATTACTTGTACAGTGTACGTATGATCCTGAAATGAATTTCTAACACAATTGAACAGAATTTTAATAAAAAAAAAGAAATCGGTGTCCTATCAAGTTAGCTTTGATTTTGCAAAATTATCGTCGGGTAATATAATAAAAGGAAAATAAAACAACAACAATAAGAACAATTCGAAAATGAATAAAAGTTAAATGCGCATTTGTTTTTTCTATTGTACAATATTTTTATTAACCCACGAAAGGATTGAAATGAAAAATCCTTTTTCTTTTTTTTTTTTTTTTTATTTTTCTTTTTTTTTTTTTTTTTTTTTTTTTTCATAAAAAT
>NW_014569667.1:22464-25675 GCF_001313835.1 Polistes canadensis | reverse complement strand
AAAAAAGAGATGAACTGGATCAACAAAAAAAAAAAAAATTCGGAACTTCGTTGCCCGCGGATATATTCCTACCATTTTTTTCGTTCTCTTGTTACTTTTTTTTTTTTTTTTTTTTTTTTTTTATTTTATTCATAAAAATGATTAGTATAATTGAACTATAAAAAAGAAAAAATAAGTATATATACGAGACAATTAATTCCGTCATTTTCTACGTTCGATGTATAATAAAAGAAGTAAGAAAAAAGGAGGGGGGGCGGGGAGGGGAGGGGAAGGGTGGTGGTAGGGAGAAAGGGGTGAAACAAAAAGAAAAAAAGAAAGAACACTCTTTTCATCGCGGCTTTTATCTCAATATTTTTCCTTGATAAATTCCATGCCCCGTGTACGAATAGAGAGAGAGAGAGAGGATAAGAGGGGATGGGGGAGGAGAAAAAATAGGAATTTTCTTGAAGGAAGATAAAAAAAAAAAAGAAGAAAAAAATAGATAAAGCCTTTCCTACTACCTCCTACGTTCATTTCTACGTGCTCGCGTGTTAATCTTGCCGCGAGCTTTTAGCTAGCTTCGGAACAAGAAGAAAAAAAAATAAGAAAAAGAAGAAGAAAAAATTTCTACGCATCGCGAATGATTCTTTTTACAGCGGTTACAGCAAATGAAGTAGCTGCACGTTGCCATTCCTATCTTCTATCACTGTCCTGATCTAACCAGTGGCTACTAAAAAGAAGAAAAAAAGAAAAAGAACAAAAAAAAAAAAGAAAAAAATACAGAAAGAGAGAAGGGCAGGAGGGAGAGAGGAGCGGGGGGGGGGCTGAAGAAAATGTCAGAGATAGATTTTTTTTTTTTGCCTACTTTGAACGAATCCTCTTTTTTTTATTTCTCTTTTCGTTTCCCAACCTCTTAAGAAATTCGAATATTTTGTATCGCGTTTTCGTTTGGAATATTTTAATTATTTCCCTCCACCCCCCCCCCTCTTCGCCCCTTTCCCTATCCGTTCATATTAATTATAGTAGGTTTTTTTCTCTGTTTTTCTTCTTCTTCTTTTTTTTTTTTTCTCGTGGGATGACACATCCAGTCATAAATATTTAACGATGAAATTAATCACAGAGAGAGATGGTTTTTATTTTGTCAACGATAAAATATTGACAAATTATTCCAGACAAGGTGTTTGTGGTTATATAAAAGAAATTAAAATATTAATTATTATTGAATTATTTCATAGGTAAATAATATCGTTTACAAGGTGAAACCCATAAAGTTGTTACACTTGAATATTTATAATAATATAACATAAATTGAATTCTAATGATGATGTAATATTTATGTATGTGATTCATAAATTGAATTCTAATAATAATATACAGTTGAATTTTGTATATAATATATTAGAATAAAAAAAATTATGAAAATATGATAGATGATTTGGAAAAAAAAAAAAAAAAAGAAAGAAAAATATGAATAATAAATATAGTTTGTGTCGAGAGTTTAATGAGAATAGATTTTATATTTGTCTTTCTGTGTATACGAGTATTGAATTACGATTCTCAAAACATTGAAACCGTTAGAAGAGCAATTTGTTGGCAATTTTACGAACGTTAACCGAAGATTGAAATGGTTAGTTATCTCCTTTCTTACTCTATTCCTTTCTGTTTCAAAGTAGAACCCAACTTTACGTGGCGCTTGAATGTTTCATCGTTTCCTATCTATCTCCTTTCTATGTATATTCTATTTTACTGTACATTTAGATATACACATGATGTACATACATATGTTTATATTTATGTGTATCTATGTAGATCTCTCTCTCTCTCTCTCTCTCTCTCTCTCTCACTTTCTCTCACTTTCTCTTCTTGTGCATAGAAAATGTACGAAACGTGATACGTCTTCGTTCAATTTGACATATTAGTTAAGTTTCTCAAACATTATTATTATGTTAAGAATTTTCTTTGAACGAGTTCGATAAAACAAAAATCATTATTATTATTATTATTATTATTATCATCATTAAATTTAATTTTACGCGTTAGATATGCATGAAATATTTTACGCGCGTTCAATTAAAATTTATACGATATATAGAATTATTATTTTAATCATTGGAATTTAATTTTACAACGTATACAAAATCATTTACTTTTTTGTTTTCTTTTGTTTTGTTAGTTTATTAGAATTACATTTTAACGCGTGTTCAACTTTAATTTAATTTATCGTTTAACTTGTGTTTGTGTGAGATTTTAATATCGATTAATTATAATATTATTATTATTATAAAATGCTGTATATATTTCTATAGATAATTATGATATTATATAAAATAAAAGATAGATAGATAGAGAGAAAGAGAGAAGATAGAAGCAAACAGCTTAGCTTCCATCATGTTAGGAACGTAGGAGTATCTTTCGAGAATGTCGTTCGTGGAACGTTGAATTTTGACCTGAATAACTGAGCCAAGTTGAAATGGTTCGAATAGGTCTCTAATTATAAGCTTGATGATGCCAAAAGTCTTATTCTTAATACTAATAACGATAATAATAATAATAATAATCATCATCATCATCATCATCATCATCATTATAATCCTCCCACGTATGAGAAAATATATTAAACGATCTCGTGTAACGTCACAAAAGCCTGCAATTAAATTCCCAATTTTAATTTTAAAAAACATATTTAATATATTAAATATATATGTCATTAAATAAATATAAAGTTCTTTATAAATTTGAAAATATTAAGTCATACAAAATTATCGAATAGTTTGCAATCGATAGAACGAGAAAGAGAGAGATAGAGAGAGAAGAAGAAAAAAAGAAAAAAATTTGCTGGAAACTTTGTAGGACATTAAGTCGATAATAAACGAGTATGACAATCGCAACGATTCGATACGCGTCGAGTGCACGAGCTTAAGCTCGTTTGTTATGCATTTTATGAGATGGCCCTTTTGGCCTCCCTTTCTCTCTCTCTCCCTCTCTCTCTCTTGCAAGAGAGAGAGAGCTACAATTTCTAGGATGCTTTCTCAATTTCTACGAACTCTCTGGATTCCTCTTTAAAACTGGTAGTATCAAAGCACGTCTACACGTTCTTCGTTTACATAACTTCCTTGATGCTATCATTTCATACACTGAAATTGCTTCTTTAAACTATACATACATATATATATAATATATTAATCATATAAATATATATAAATATATAAAATATAAAATAAATATAATATAC
>NW_014569667.1:16152-22198 GCF_001313835.1 Polistes canadensis | reverse complement strand
TCTTATATTATTATAGAACATAATTTTCGTTATCATTCAACAATTCAATATGTTATTTCATTTATTTATTTTTCCTTCCATTCTTTTTTACTATTATTTTCTTTCTTTCTTTCTTTCTCTCATGAAACTAATACTTTTTGAACAGAATTTTCCTCTCTTCCCTAGCGTGTTTTCGCGTTCTTTCATCTTTATATTCTTCTTTCCTTTTTCTTTTTTTTCTTTTTTTCTTTTTCGTTTTTCTCATGAAAATAATACTTTTTGAACAAAATTCTTCTCTCTCTCTCTCTCTCTCTTTTCTCTATCGTGTTTTTAATTAATTTCTTTTTCAACCTTCGTGACGTCCCATCACGTTTTTCTATAGAAAATTTTTCTTTTTTTTTTTACAGTGATAGAACTAGACCACTAGAATAGCTATTTCAGTAGTTCGACCTAGCGGTATGTTAGTAAACCAAATTTTAGTGGTTTAGGTAAAAGACGAATAAGACCCATTTTCCAGTAATTGAAACAAGCAGTCAGTGAGGTAGAATTCTAGTAGTTCAACTAAAGGGTACAACGTAATGAAAGTACAAATCTCGTTCACAAAGTCTCTCATTCATCAATCCTCATTTAACACTAAACTTACCAAGTGAGATCAAATGACCGCGTGTACTTTAATTTGTAGAAAGAAAAACAACAAAAATACGACATAAATGGATAAAATGTACATTTTATTTATTTATAACGAAAAATCTTATTTTTATATTCTTACATTACGTTATTTCTTTGATTAATAAAAACTAAAGCCCAACTCTTTTATCCAATTTAAATAGAAATCAAATTTCTTCGCAATTATCTGCAAATTTCTTGGTTATTTTAATTTTCTAAAATTCCATGGCTCAAATATTTAAATGACTATTACAATTTCAATCTTAATTAGTTCTTACCCCATTGTTAGATATTTTTGACCATGAACTAACTTAATTCGGTGGTAGTATAAACACCCCATAACCTGGCTGCCGGGTATGACGATTTTTAAGGATCAACTAAGGAAAGTAGTGAACTATAAAAAGGATTTGTCGGGGTAGATGAACAAGAAGTTTATTAAGAAAAAAACCCCGTGAAGTAGCAAAGGTTCGAATCAGGAACCAACATTGGCTGACTTAACACCAATCTCAATTCCCCTTATCGGAAGAACCTTTTACCTTTGCTCCTAACTTTCCACACCAGATTCACACAAAATCAACCAAGTTGGTCCCTACCGAAATCACAAGGGAAAACAACACCATATACTTGACGGACAGATTAAACACATACTTATACACCTTCTCGTATATCCTCGTTCTTTACTATAATAATAAAAGGGATAACCACAACCAGAAATAGTAATCGAGTTGGATTGTCGTAAACCTAAATTATTTGCAATAAAATATTAAGAATAAATAAATAATTTGTGCTTAGCATATTTGTTATTTTTTTCTTTCCTTATCCGTCATTTAACATTATGTTTTCATTTAACGCATACATTTTCTGCATAACTATTTTGACCATAAGCTAGCTGTTTTTTTTAGATCTCAAATAAGATAGAAGAATTGAATGAATTTAACAATTATTCTATGATAAATCAACAAAATTATAATCGCGGATAAATAATTAAACTTATAATTAGATAATTGATTTGAAATTATAAAATTTGAAAAGAGTTTCATTATGATAACAGGTTCGTTGAAATAATGTTAATTCTTGAAAATGTGAATTTATTTGGTGGTCCTTTAGAATAATTAAAACAGATTTAACAACAAACGTTTCTTTAAAACCTTCACGACTATTAGAACGTTAACATATCGAAAGGAAGAAACCTTTAAAAGTAAAATGAAATAAATAAAGAAAGAACGTAGAAACATTATTCGCAAATGAAAATTTGAAAAATGAAATACGTTTAGCCGTGGTAGTATTTTTCATTAATTGCACAACGCAAAGATGGAATTTTTCAAAAAGGTGTAGAAAAATGTTCTTTACATCAACGCGTTCGAATAAAGATGATGCGAGGTTAGTGAATAATTTTTTTCTTTTTTTTTTTTTTTTTTTTTTTTTTTTCGATAAACCAAAGTACGAAATGTGATGGAAGAAAGAATTAATTTTGTTGTTGTCTACACATACCGAAACGTTTAATACATTTTTAAATAATAGTTTAAAACTGATACAAAAGGTGAACACACCGTGTACTATCGATGTTGGCCCTTCGAGACTTTTTTTTGTTTTCTTCCCTACTATCTTTACACGAAACTTTATTCTCGTAAAACCATAAAACGTTACGTTACGTTACGTTATAAAACTAAACGAGATAGTTATTATTCCTTCTTCTCATATATCATCTTTTTCTTCTTCCTTTCTCCTTTCCCTCCTTTCTCTCCCCCACCCCCTATTCTTTTTTTTCCCCCATGTGTCGGCTTTTCTCGTTAAACTATACAACACAAGTTTAACTAAATTCTTCTATCATTCTTTTAGATTTTTATGAACTCTTGCGAATATACTCGTTTAAAAATACAATCATTTACTTTTTTCTTGCTTTTCGTTTTAAATTTGGTTTTGTTTTTTTTTTTTGTTCTATTTTCCAGAGACGAGTCACCTATCAACCCATGTTATTAATCGTGACGGGAATTAGTTATTCGACTATATAATTATTATGATAATTAAATAACGTCGCGATCATATTATTTACTTTGAAATATATTATTACTTTGAACGATAGGTAAAACCCCCATGACAAACACACCCACGCACAATTAACGTTTTAATTTAAAGATTATATATTTGCCGATCAATTAATCTCCGTACTTTTGTTTATTCTCTTTTTCAATATTAATTAGAACGATTATCTTCAAGAGTACATAGGAAATAATAATAATAATAATAATAATAATGATGATAATAATAATAATAAAAGAAAGAAATAAAATGACAATAGTAACGCATGGTAAAGCAGAAAAGAGAGCTTTAAATATTTATATATTTGGCGTACACCCAATCTGCAAATACATGTAATTAGAACACCTCGTTTGTGTGCATGTGCAATGTGCATGAGTACACAAAAATACGAATAGAGTATTACACACGCAAACACGCGTTATACGTACACATGGGGTTAGAAGAACAAAATGCATTCATACTCGATTCTCGCGACTTCTCGTTAGTCTCTGCCGATGCAATAAAAAAAAAAAAAAAAAAAAAAAAAAAAAACAAAAAAAAAGAAAAAAAAAGTAAATTGAGCACGTAGGATATGTTTGTTCCAATGTTATTAAAAATTACCACACCAGTCGTATTATAATGTTTTCCTTTTATTTGCATTAACAAAATCATTGAATTATTTCGAATGCAGGAAAATTTCACATGGGAAATGTTCTATCTATTTTTTTTTTTTCTTTTTCTTTTTCTCTATTATTTTCTCTCTCTCTCTCTCTCTCTCTCTATTTCTTTCTCACACACTCTTTTACTTTCGTTCGGACTTAATCGGAGATTTGTTCAAACCTGTTCGATCAAACCGCAATCGAACTCGGATTAACCGGACTTGAAACTCTGACTTTCCTGAGTCTTTCCCTAAGCACACGACTATTCCTGATAATCACGCTTCGTATTAGCATGATCGTTTCAAAGTGTCATCTATTTCACTAGATAAAAATCTACATTTACGTGTGATACGCGTGTATATGTGTACGCTCGTATAGATCGTGCCAAAAGTTGTCCTGGATCAATCATAAAATGAATGAAATTTTGTCTGAAATGTTTGTATGCAGCATGTAATAATATTATGAATTAGGTTTGATAGTTTATACAAAAAAAAAAAAAAAAAAAAAAAAAGAAAAAATATTATGAAATAGAAATGAATAATTTGGCAAAATGTTACGTTAATATTATAATAATTGAATAAGAAATAATTATTGTTTGATGGAAAACAATGACATATTTAGAATAGAATGGACCAGTTGGATGCTGTTTGAAGATACTGGCTGCAACGCGAAGATAACGTTATTATAGCGTTCAAAGAGAATCCCATTGGTATAGAAATGTGTTGTTGAGATAGAGTATTTACTTTGGATTAGTAGGTACGAATCCGATGATCGTGTTTTAAAATACATAATAAACGCGTTCTGGAAAATTGTAAAATACAAATTATAGAAATGGCTAAAAGATAATAATATCTTTCGTTAATTTCAATTATCAATCTATATATTTTCTTTGAATTTTTCCAATCGTAATTTCATTATTTTAACATTCGTCATTTGATATGATCGAATAGAATAGAATATCTCGGTTATGGAAATATCGTGATCAAATTAATTCATCGAATATTAAACATCTTTTACATTGTAATAGATATTGAATATATATCAATATTAAATGAATGATAATTAATTGGTTACGGTATTTAATTAGTAATTTTTTTTTTTTTGTTTTATTTTATCTCGAAACACAATCGATAATATTATTTTTATAAATTAATGTTTTATATATATATATATATATATAATATAATATTCTTAAAAATGAATTTGTGAATTTGTGTATTGTAAACTAACACAAAAAAATGGCGATAAAAATTATTAAGAAAATATCGAGAGAAAGGGACAGAGAGAGAATAAAAAAACACGTAGGAACGTAATATAAAATTTTGTTTAAAGATAAAATAGCGAAACTAAATCAACCATATAAAAATATCTTCAACGTGTTTCAAGGAAGAAAGATTTCGTTCGAGGATTTCAAAATTCTAACATTCAAGAAAACGATTTAACACGATAAATCCCAAAGAGGAAACGCAGCCAGCCATACGTGAGGGTGATTTCTACGAAAACGAATCGTGAAAAATAAGCCGAATCTTTTTCTCTGTTCTTTCTTTTTCTTTTTTTTTTTTATATTCGTCTACGAAGGGAAAAAAGAATTTCTTGACTTTCATTGAGAGTCAGTCGATCGAGTGCGGATTGTCAGATAAAACTTTTCCTATCCACCGTCTTGTGCATACAAAAATTACAAAAAAAGAAAAACAA
This sequence comes from Polistes canadensis, assembly GCF_001313835.1. Classification (NCBI taxonomy): domain Eukaryota; kingdom Metazoa; phylum Arthropoda; class Insecta; order Hymenoptera; family Vespidae; genus Polistes; species Polistes canadensis. The sequence goes on along the minus strand of NW_014569667.1, from coordinate 17,180 downwards.
ACATGATTTGAATACATAATAATTCAGAGACAATAGTATAGAATATCAACATATATATTATTATAACATATATATTATATATAACATATATATTTAGAATAATGTTCAGTAGGTTGTGAATTTAGTGGTTATAAATAATCATAACATTATGCATTAATGCAAGACAACGTTAATGAATAAAATAATATATCACACAATTGCATAATATAATACATTCAAAATTAGAAGTTAATTATATCGAATAATAATATTTCACGCATGATAAAAGTAATAACCATGGATACATTTTTTTAAATATTATCACGGTATTGTAAAATATCAAGAGAATTTAGTTTTTATCATTCTGTATTTATTTCTTTTTCTACAAATTTATTATTTTTTTCTTTTCAATAATTAATTCATTCATTTATAAATTCATTTATTTCTAATAATAATTATCTTTCGCGTTGTGTGTGTGTGTCGAGATAATATTTAATGAATTATTTAAAAGAAACCGAAACAACAACAACAACAAAGAAATCTAAATAAAAAAGAGAGATAGAAGGAGGAAGGGCAATGGGGCGGGGCGGGGGGAGGGGCAGGGGAAAGGAAAGAAAAAAGACGTGACGATATTCGAAAAGTTTCATGGGGAATGGGGACGGCGGGGCTGTTTGGTCACGTAAAGATAACGCATGAAAGTGTATGGGAGAAAAAAAGAAATATACGTGTAAAAGTATTCACAACATCGTAGGACGGAAGAGGGTGGTGGAAAAGGGGCTGGAAGAAGTAGCATAGCAAGCACATCTGGATCTGTGTAGACACCTGGTATCTCTGTTACGAATGGTAAAACTAAACGACTTTCTTCTTCTCCCTTTTCTTTTCCGGAAAATCTTTTTATCCGAGTTTGCGATTTATTTTTACATATTTTTTCTTTTTTTTTTTTTTTTTTTTTCCTTTTTTTTTTAAATCGATAATGAAAAAAATTTCACGTTAAGCTTGCGTTATGAAAAAAAAAAAAAAGAAAAATAATGCGAAACAATAAAATAATC
>NW_014569667.1:12038-14857 GCF_001313835.1 Polistes canadensis | reverse complement strand
TTTTTTTTTTTTTTTTTTTCATTTGCGTATGAAATAAATAAATAAACAAACAAAGGAGAAAAAAAATCCCAATCCCAAATTGAATTCGTCGTTCGCAATATTTCCCGTTCGTAATATAATATTGAAAATAATAAATTTAATATTATACGTTTGATTTTAAAGAAAATTGTTAAAATTGTATCGCGAACGAGAAAAGAAGAAAAACATTTTACATTTATTTTTATATTTTTCCTTTTTTTTTCCTTTTCAATTTTTCATTCACTCCAAATGTCTTTAATTTTCTTCAAAAAATCGCAAATTTCGATAATTGTATTAATTCAAATAACGACACTGGGGGGGTATAACTTGAGTAGGGTCAATGAACCAAGATTAAGAGTATCCCACGTTGATTTAATTAACAGGTAGTGTAATTTAAGAAGAAAAAAAGAAAGATAGATAAGTAGACGGATAGGTAGATAGATAAATAGAAAAAAGAGGAGAAGAAGGGGGGAGGGGGAAAGGACTGAAAGTACTGCCTGGAACTCGATTAGCGATAGAACTAATAGTTACCATAAAAAAAGGGAAGTAAAAAAGAGAATGAAAAAAAAAAAAAAAAAAAAAAAGTGGGATAGAGAAAACTAGGTATATTGCCTTTCCATTTTCCACGCCTACATAAAAAGAGTGAGAGAGAGAGAGAGAGAGAGAGTGAGTGAGTGAGTGAGTGAATAAAAAAAAGTCTATATTATCCGATAAAAGTCCATCGGTTATATTAATTTACGGTTGAATTCGCGTTTTACCAGGTTAATGGATAGTCCGACGAGATATCCTGCTTTTTACCCACTTTCTATGGTAACACCATATGCTGTTGAAGATCTCATTATTTTTTTTTTTTTTATCAAACACACAGACACGCGCACACGCACGCTCACGCTATGTCGTTTGTTATGCAAAATTTCTTCGCTAAAAGGAAAAATAAAAAAATAAACGAAATAAATTAAGAGAAAAACAATGGGGGAGAGAGAGAGAGAGGGAAAGAGTAAAGTTCGATCCAAAAACTTTCGTTATTTTATTTTTCAATTTTCCATTATTATATTTCAAGTACGTGTCTCATGAACGTGGAAGGAGATACACGAAAAATATAAATAAATTAATAATTTTACTTTTTATTTTTTCGCTCTCTCTCTCTCTCTCTCTCAACATTTTTTATGATTTATGAATAATGGATTACTTGTTTTTTTCTTTTCTTTTCTTTTCTTTTAACTTTTCTATTTTAACTAACAAGAAAAAATGTATTAACGAGTGAAGAAAAATATTTTGTAAAAGAAAATGTGAAGACCCCGTCGTATGTGTGTGTCTACTTTGATTACGAATAAAAATTAAAAATAAATTGGATATCGTTGGTAAATTAAATTACGTAGGAAAGTAATATCTATCAATATTATGTATATATAAAAATACGTGTATTATCTATTTTACGTTTAAACATATATAAATCTTATTGTTTAAACATAGTCGACATGTCTTTTATGAGAATACGAATCGATAATTATTAATCAATAAGTATAATAGTATAATCACAGAATATGAATGAATATCTATAATTAAAACTATGCCAGGAAAGAGAAAAAGAATCTTCTCAACACAGAATAAATTTAATTATTAGATATAAATAAATATATATATATATATATATAGAAAATTTGTGTGTATATTCTTTTTTATTTAATTTCATTTCCTCGTTAAAACCCGTAAGAAAATCATTTTCCCGTTATAATTATTAATCCTAACTTTCTCGAAGATATTTTTCTCTTTGAAGATTATCAAAGTTTTGCGATCCTTTTTCTTTTTCTTTTCTCTCTCTCTCTCTCTCTCTCTCTCTCTCTCTCTCTCATGTTTTTACCCTCCTTTATTTCTATCTTTCATTCTCTTTCTGTTACTTAGAATGGTCTCTTCTCTTTAATTTAACAGCCCGTAGCTTATTCTACGGATATAAACGGATGTTTAACTACATCGATAATGATGGTGGATCAATCGATTGTTCTACATCGAAACTTCCATCTCTATCTATCCATCTATCGATTTATTTCTCTCTCTCTCTCTCTCTTTCTCTTTCAATCTCCTTTAAAAGGTAGCAGTAACTTTGGAATAGTCCTTCGAGGGTAACAACGGAAGCCTATTCTATCTCTACTCGAGTTACTCAGACTTCGAGAAGATAATACAAAGCGTTAGGTTCGTTAAATACATTTAAGACTCCATTTATCGGAATGTCCGTTTGCTTGAGGTATTAACAAACTTTTTTTCGAAACGAACTGACAATTATTTATCCTCATTTTTTATTTGTTGTTTGTCTCTCTTTTGACTAATAAATATATTTTCTTTTTTAAGATTGATGAGATAAATATTTTTCAATGATTACTTTCTTTTTTCTTTTCAATTAATTCACTTTCTAATATTTATGATTACATTTTATATTTTTTTTTTGAAACAGACTAATTGTAAGAATTATTTATCCCCATTTTTTTTTTGTTCTCTTTACTATATTTTGTCTAATAAATATATTTTCTTTTTTAAGATTGATGAGATACACATTTGTCAATGATTACTTTCTTTATTAAATTAATTCACATTCTACTCTATGACTATAATTTGTTGAATTATTAGTTTCTCTTTTTTTTTTGTTGTAAATTTTCAAGGAATGTTCTCTTTCGAGAATAAAATACGTTTATTATTAATAATATTATTGAAAAAATGTGTGCTCTTTGTTATTGGAGATAATTCTATTAGTACATTCCGTTCATCTTTATATATGTTGTATTATATATTATTTTATTTAATATTAT
>NW_014569667.1:10101-11243 GCF_001313835.1 Polistes canadensis | reverse complement strand
TTTTTCTTTTTTCCCCCATACGATTTTGACGTTATCGAATTTATGGATAAATAAATAAATAAACATGTCACAGAGTTGAACGACCCGTTGTGTAAAAAAAAAAAAATCAACGAATAAAAAAAAAAAAATAACTGAAAAAAAAAAAAAAAAAAAGAAATGGAAGCTGTTAGGTGCATATTGATTGTTACCAAAGAGATGTCTCTCAAACGTGACAATAGCGGAATTGAATATTAAAAAACAAGAAAAAAAAAAAAAAAAGAAAAAAAAGCAAGGGAAATAATTATAACAAAAAAAGAATTGTTCTAAGTGTCTCGCTTTTATTTTCTTGTTTTTCTTTTCTTCGTTTCGTAACAATCGTTGCTTTAGCAAAGGACATGTTTGTTGGAGCCCATAGAAAAGAGTTTTGCAACAGGATGATTATATAAGTTTTGTGTAGCTGTGTATATATACCGTAGCTTACGTCCTGCCGATTTCTCACAATCGTCCTTTTTTTTTTTTTTTACGTTTCACGCTCAAAGTAAATTCTTCTTTTGAGCCCTTTTGATAAAGATCTGATTCAATACTTTCCTTGCAAAACACGTGGAATAGAATAAAAAAAAAAAATACTTCCTCAGATTTTTCCTTTTACCATAGTCAGCACCATTCATATATATATATAATATTTTAGTTTCATATAAATGACGATCACAAGAAAAATATATATTCTTTATGAATTTACAAAAAAAAAAAAAAAAAAAAAAAAAAAAAAAAAAAAAAAAAAAAAAAAGATAGGGGAAAAATAAAAAATTCCAAATTAAACTTAAATCACCGATCCGATTTGATTTCATTTTTTTTTTTTCACATGCAGATCCAATTTTTATTTCTACGAGATGTAAAAATTTCATTTTTATTTTGTATCAATTTCATATTTTATTCGTATTAGAATTTATTATCGAATAATATGATTTATTAAATAGAGAGTTTACCAATTTTATTGATTTTTATACTTTCAAAGATTGTTCTGGTATTTAGTTGGATAAAATGTTTTCTTTTTGGAAAAATCAATACTCGATGACGATGATTATTGCAATGATCATTATTATGATCATTCGTACTCGAATTTATTATCGAATAATATGATTTATTAAATAGATTAATAATTC
>NW_014569667.1:3732-7411 GCF_001313835.1 Polistes canadensis | reverse complement strand
TTTTTTTTTTTTTTTTTTTTTCTTCCCCTCTTTACCTTAACAACCAAATGTTATAGTTACTTTCAAGGTTCTAAGCATGGAAGTGAAAAGAAAGGTCGAGCAGATTCGAGTATACTCCAAAAATCGATCTATTGATTGAGAGAACTATTCAATTGTAAAGAATAATTATAAATGGTCAGGATGTGTGTGTTGTGTTGGTAAATGTCAATTATTGTGTGGGTAGTCTCAATAGAGTCATACAAATGTGTTGTGATGAAAGATAATTAGATAAACATTGTATTAAAACATGATAAGTGCATTCAATTTTTTTTTCTTTAATTACAACTATTATTATTATTATTATTATTATTATTATTCGTTAGATAATTCATCGTATAACAATCTGTTGAATTAATAATAATCGTTTTTTTTTTCTTTCTTTCTTTTTAATTAGAAATCATTTGAACGCGAAATTATAATCTAGTTTAATCTTTGCAATTAAATAAAATGTATTCGTTTAGAAATAAGGACTGTTTTATGTGTGTGTATGTATGGAAAAAAAAGAGAGAGAGATAGAGATAGATAGATAGGTTGGTTTTCTTGTCTCTGAATAGGTTGCATCGACGATAGACATCGTCTATTTTTATCGGGGCCGTGAGCACACGCGCGCAACCGATACTTCAGCCCATTTTTCGTCAAAAGACGAGCAGATAGAAAAAAAATGGGAGAAAGAGAGAGAGAGAGAGAGAGAAAGAGAAAGGGGGAGGAATAGATAGTCCTTATTTCTCCCTCAACGAATCGATTAAAAAAAAAAAAGAAATGAAAATAATATATCGAGACCAGAAGGGTGGTGAAGGGGTGGGAAACTCGAAAGTATCCGAATTGCCGGCAACACGTGGTGGCACCTTTTTTTCTATTTCTTTTTTGTTTTTTTGGACAATCATTAACACGATCCTTCGAATAATCGTCCTTCGAGAAATACCTGCATTAAGTAAGAACTTTTCACGAAAATTTTTAATATATATTCGAAAAATCAATTAATTATATTTTTTTTTATTGATAAACAATTGCGTAGAAGTGATCGAAAATGTTGTACGTTAGAAAATATTCAATGACGATTAAATTGTATTGATGGGAATTATTAATTAGAGAAAGAACAATTTCGTTAAATTTCATTATCTTTTTTCTCCTTTCGAATTGTCGTTCAGTAAAATATGTTAACAAAAAGTCGACTGATTGATTTTTCAAATCCTTTCTTTGTCCTCCTTTGTCTTTACCCCCCACCCCCCACCCCACTCCCCGACTATTTATATTTTTTCTATTCGTTCAATTAACATCGTACGTATCAAAGGTAGATTTCATTGTTCAGAAAATCGGCTCTCCAGGGGGAGGAAAAAGAAAAAAGGAAAGAAATAAAAGAAAAATAAGAGTGGGTGGTTGGAAATAGAAGAAAGGAGGAAGGAAGAAAAGGAAAAAAGCGCCATGAAAAACAGTTAGTAGAGTTCACTTTGAGAAAAAAAAAAGAAAAAAAAAAAAGAAGAGGGAGAGACGCCGGTTAGAGGATCAATTTGATTGCTCTCTTCCACAGAGAGAAAGACTACAAAGAAAGAACCGAAGTAGACACCACCCGGCTTCTTTTTCTTTTTCTTCTTCTTCTTCTTCCTTCGCCAGGACAATGAAATTTTTTCGTTACGATCCGAGGAGAGTACAGGATCAAATATAAACTACTGATTCGAAATTGATGAGAAGAAACAATTTCTTCGAAGAACGATCAGGAATACTTCGAACCGAAAAACAAGGGAAACAAAGAGAACAATTCTACGTGGAATTTGAACGAACGCACTTTCACCTCCAAAAAAAAAAAAGAAAAAAGAAAGAAAATAATACGATAAAAGTAATAAAACGAAATATAATAATTACGAGGGATCAGTATATAATAACGATTTTCTACGTTGATCGTGATTCGTGACAAATTTGTAAGAAAAACAGAAAAATGAAGATAAGAATTCAAATGAAATAATAAAAATGACAGATCGGCTGCGGTGTGTGTGTGTGTGTGTTTTTAGAATTGAAATATTTTTCTAAACCAAAAGAGATCATAGAGAGAAACAAGAATAATATTGATTACTTCAAATCAACGCAAATTGATTAGAATTATTTCCTAATCGTTATTCAAACTGTTCAACGAGAATAATTAACACGAGTTAAATGAAGAAGATAAAATGACGATTAAACGAATAGAAGTTAATGTTAAAACGAAACAAGTGGTATAACCGTAAAATTGATCGGACATCGGCAAACAAAATTCTAAAAACAAGAGTATATATATATATATATCATATATTTATTTATTGTAAACTAACCTGACTCGATGAAGCTGCTAATCAAATCAAAATCACTGGTCAGCCCCGTCGTCGTCACCATCCGCATTTAACCTCGAATACCTTGCACACGCAGCAGGACGTGGCCTCGTTTCCTCGTTCCTCCTCGACGCCATCCTTTCCACTATCTATTTTTTTCTTTCCTTCTTCCTTTATTTATTATTAATCTTTTCCCGTTTTTCTTATTTCCTTTCCTTATCTATCTTTCACTATTTATATATTCTCCCTTATCTCTCTTTCTCTCCCACCCTCTTTCTCTCTCTCTCTCTCTTTCTCTTTCTCTTTCTCTCTCGTACTATCACTCGAATTAAAATCTATTTGAATGAAATCATTCTGCGTCCCTTCACAAAAACAATAACAACAACAACAACAACAATAAATTCACGTTATTCACAACCCCAATAATAAATAATTAATTAAGATTATGTTTAATAACGGGGGATAGGAAATAATGCGAAAGAAAAGGATAGGAAAGGGAGAAGGAAATAAGAGAAAGAGAGAAATTGAAAGAGAGAGAGAGAGAAAAATAACGAATATAAAATAAAGACAACACCACCACCACCGGTTTAACCGTTCCTCTCCTCTCCGTCGAGAAACGAAATCTCACACCAAGGACGACTTTCAAGGGGTTCCGCGAGCTTGCGCGACCCTCGCTTCTCGCACGACTGAACGAGGGACCTGGAAGCTTGGCTTGGCTTGGCTTGGCTAAACCCTTACACATTTCTCCTCCACCCCTAAAATAGTTCTAGGTTTTCTCGTATGGGGGCACTACTAGCCTCGTTGTTCTCTATATCTTTCTTTCAGCTACGCCTACGACTGATACACCACCCTACCACTACACCACCACCACCATCACCACCCATTTTACTCTTCCCTCCCCCTACCCCCTCAACCCCTCACCACCTCACCCTCGCCGCTACCCTGCCCACCACCGACGTTCGCGTTTCTATCCCTTCGATAAAAAGCTTCTCACGGAGTCAGGGGATAATACCATAGTTTGTAGTTTGTTAGAATTCGCCTGGCTTATACGTTTTTTTTTATTCGTTTCCACCAATCAGATGGGATGATGTTTGTTTGTTTCCCTTTTTTTTTTACTTTTCTTCTTTTTTTTTTTTTTTTCGTATTACTTTTCCCTCCCCCCACCATATTTTCTCTCTCTCTGTCTTTTGTTTCTTATTTTTCTCTCCTATTTTGTATTCTTTATGAAAATGTTAAAACGGGTAGGCGGCGCAAGGTCACGATCGATCTAATTAAATCGGTATTAAAGTACTTACTTGTGTTTTGAAATTCAAATGATTATTTGTTTTTTTTTTTTTTTT
>NW_014569667.1:0-3372 GCF_001313835.1 Polistes canadensis | reverse complement strand
CTTTTAAGTATTTAATTGACATTCTCTCTTAATATCCTCTCTTTCTTCCTTTTTCCGCGTAATTTTTGTTCCTTTGGAATAATAAAATACCGTTTAAAAAAAAGAAAAAAGAAAAACAAAAAAAAAAGAAGAAATAAAAAGAATACGTAAAAGGAAAACGATATATCCATTAGGTTGATAGATATTTATAAAAAAAAAAAAAAAAAGTAAATATGTTAAAAAACGTAACTCATACTATTAATATATATTTTTGAATAATCTTTTTAGAAAGTTGTACAATATATAAAAAAAAGTTCGAAGAAAATAATTTAAAAAGCGTCACCTTCGTTTACGTCTGACTTAAGCACGAGTTTTACTACTATTATCAAAGACGAAATGACCACGTTCCTGGCTAGCTTTTATTCTCCTACTGCACGATTTTCCGTAAAACGATTTATTTCCTCCTTAACCCCCGATTCTATATATTAAAGCAATATCAGGTAGAGGAAACGAGAAAGCTCCGGTTTTTTTTTTTTTAGCTTTTAACTCATTTCAAAATCTCGGCAAAATCTTCTCCAATTTCCGCATAGCCCCTCCCATCCCCTTTATTTTCTTTTCTTTTCTTTTTTTCTTGTTTCCACTTTGAATATAATATATCATTTCTTTTATAATTTATTCAACGTGAGAAAGTAACGAGAGGGAAAAAATATTACGATTGAAAAATCGAAACTCTGATTAAAATATAATGCAATTGGTTTAATTTTTTTATATTTTCGTTCGTTTATTATTATTATTATTATTATTATTATTATTATTTAGTCGTATATTTTTCTTGATCTTTTTTATTTTTCTCCTCTGTCTTACTTTATTCTTCTCGACAGGAGCAACCACCTGTAACTCTGATCGTGAAAGAGAAAAAAAAGGTGTCTCTCTTCTTCTTCTTCTTCTTCCTCCTCTCTTTAAAAAAAAGGCTGAATTTCAGCTTTTCCCTCTTCTTCTTCTTCTACTTCTTCTATTTCTATTTCTATTTCTATTTCTACTTCTACTTCTATTTCTACTTCCTATATTTTTTTTTTCTTCGTCAAACTTTTGCTTTCAGCCTTTTCGTAAAATAGCCTCCCCAAGCGTTTTTCTTTTACGATCACCGACCGACAATCGAAATCGATCACCAATCACACGCGACGATTCGTCAAAGATACTAATTCTCTAAAAGAAAACCTTTTTCAACCTATTTTCTTCCACCTTTATATAACCCTTGTTACCATTTTACCATTCTATACTTTTTTCGTGCTGAATTATTTTCTACCCTATTTTTTTTATAATTATTTGTTTTTTTTTTTCTTTTATTTTCGTTTATCCTTTTATGAAACCAAATCGGGACGATTAAAAAATTAATGATAAATAATTCTCAACGTCGTCTTTGTCATCTCTTTTTTTTTTTGTTTTTTTAATATCTTTTCAAATTTTCTTTTATTCCGTGAGCATTGATTAAAATAATCATTTAAATTCGCTTACTCGCGTGTTGATATGGAAAAACAAAAATCATTGTTATGACAAAAATTGTATCGACGTATCGAACGTTCCAATCAATGTCGAAGCAGCAATTCGACGTTTAATACAATTTTTTTTTTCTTTATTTCTTTCTGTTTTTTCCCTTTGTTCTTTTTCGTCAGTCCACTTCAACACCACTCGATTGGTATTCCCCATTCGTTTAAAGCACTGAAAAATTGTACGAGTGTCGCCTAAAGAAATTACCAAGCTCCTTTTTTTTTCCCCCCCCCCATCGAATCGCAATTCTACACCATTATCTCTTATTATAATTCAATCGCGTTTTATATTTTGAAAAAATTAACGAAAACAAAATAACAATTATCTTCGTAGAAATTAACAAAATATTTAAATATTGTTATATTCGAACGGTACTTTTTTAAAAACAAATTCGTCAAATTGTTCTAACGTTTCGTTGAATTTAATAAAAACAACGGCTTCAAATAATTGCGGTAAGATGAAATTTTTCTTTCCTTTTTTTTTTCAACTTGATATGATTCAAAGGTCATACTCTTCAACGTCGCAAAAAACCAAGAGACAAAGATTTTCTTTACCTCGTTACGGTATTAGAAAAATAAAAGGAAGAAGAGGAGGAGGTGGAGGTGGAAGTGAAGGTGGAGGACATAGAAGAGAAGAAGTCGTCTGACCTTTTCGTGAATTTTTCTTCAACTTGCTCGAAGCTACATACACCGTACATATAATATGACGTTCCTTCGGTCTGTCATGTTTCAAGAACTTTTGTCTGCACTGAGAAGACATCGATCCACGAGACGGAGCTTATTTGAAAATGCAAAGTGCTGTCAGGGAAAATGAGGCTAGATGGAGATTTAACGATTAGAAAATAGAATAAAATAAAGAAAAGGGATGTGAGAGAGAAAGATAGAAAGAGAGAGAGAGAGAGAGAGAGAGAGAATATACTTAAAACTTTAGTAATCAACATTAAAAGGTTTCTTACAACTTTGACATTAAACTGTATTGTCCATTTATTATTTATGCTTTCATTAAGTTGACTATCCTTTTCCAAGAATGATTAAAGTTGTTGGAAAAATGTTAAAGGTAAGAAAATTGAAAGGTAAGTTAGATAAGAAAACAAAATACACAATTTTCAGTGGTCTACGATATTTGCAATCAATGATCTAATGATATCTACCTTATCGACGGAAAAAAACAAGACGGTACCGACAGTAATAATTTAAACATTTAAAAAAAAAAAAATTGACATAGAATTGCAACAGCAGAAATAAATGAATAAGTGCTCTTAATCGTTAACCAATTGCTCAATCAAATTCCATATATAATTGCTCACTTTTTATTTGTCCTGTTTCTCTCTCAATTTTATTTTGTTAAATATTTTTTATTTATCGTTAATTAGTTGAAAATAATTATTGTTAATTAAATATTATACGCATGCGCATCAACAAATTCAAGTCACACGCGCACTTTGAAGAAATGTATATCTGCAGGTGATATATTTAAAAGTGATTTCCAAAGTAACAACCTATAAGATAGTGAAAAGAAATAAATTAATCGTTCATAATGTATAAACAATAGGTACATATATTCATTTTTTTCTGCTGTTACGATTCTATGCCAACTTTTTTGTGGTGAAGTATATAGAAACTCACAAGTCCTCTTTTTTATCTACCCAGCATCATTTTTGTTACCACTGGGATCTCCATTGGACGATAGTAGGTACTTAACGCGATGACGGTACAATACTATTAAAGAATACACTATTCTTTGATAGTATAGTTATCTATTGTAATAAAATTTGAAATAAACATATTTAATTTTTAATGTATAAACATGTGTGTGCCTTCAGAAATGCATTTATATATATATATA